>NW_009612153.1:0-72939 GCF_000690535.1 Cariama cristata
AATAGCCCTGTTTTAGCCAAACTGGGACAGTGAGCAACTGTGCAGTGCTTAGTTGCCGATTGGGGTTAAACCATGACAGTCCTTTTTGGCACCCAACGTAGGGCTCAAATGCATGACCCTGGGATTAAAGGTCTCATGCTCCACTGATCAAGCTAGACCAGCAGCCAGAACCAGCACAATCTCACAATATATGATCTAAGTACATGTTTTAAAGGTAAATGGTGATGGAAACCAAGTGATACAGTAAAGCTAAATGGATATCACTACTGGTAGGCATCCCACTAGCTACATTACTTATTCCTTTTACTGTATTAAGCCTACAGGTTCTAATGATAATGGTAATACTCGTCCAGACAAATAGATAATCCGTAATATACTAGGGTCTTCAGAAAACTCGTCTGCTAGTGCCCCACGGGCAGTGAATGATGTAGTCAGAATATTCAGGCATTTAGCTATGTATTTTGCACTTGCAGTGAGGTGCTTAGGGCAAGATCCAATAAAGGACTTAGGTGCTTAAAGCCGGATTTACTAAAATCCAGAACTGCAGTTCCAAAATCCCTTGCTTAGCTGCTGTCTGTCCAGGATGTGTCTAAATGCCCCTGTTCATTTTGTGTTTGACTTCAAAATTTCTGGGTATCTCAAGCTGTGATTCTTGGAGTGTCGGCTGAGCAGCTCAGTGCCTGTGTCCTGCCAGCACTTGATCAGGATTCCAGAGCAAATGTTCTTCCTGTTCCCACTTGTCACACAGGATAGTTTTTAACTGACTTCACGTAGTTTTCCCCTGCAGTCATTGTAGGCTTTTGCCCAGTTGTTTGGTGGTGCTGCAGGACCTGGTCTCCTCCCAGGTCTCTGCTGAATCTTGTCCCTAAGAGTATATACATTTGCATCTGGAAGTCACTTCCAGGTGGAAATTATGCCCACAGGGCACTGCTTATAATTAACCTGTTCCTTAGTAGTATTTTGCATTTGCACACTGATAAAGGTGAAGAGCAGTGTAGTTTAATAATCTGAAGGATAAAGGCATAGTCAAGTGTCTGTTTTATGAAACAGTGATTACTCTTTAATGTGTTACTCATGATGCTCTGCAGTGAGACACCATAGCTGAGCCTGAGTATTTGGAGTCCATGTCAGCATGAAGTAAAGCATATTTTTGCTTCAGCCTCTTCTGAAGCATTGATACAAATGGTGGTTGCCTGTGTGGTTGGTTACTGAATTTTGTTTATGAACGGTAATACTGACGGGTTGTGGGAAGTACCTTAAATTGCTTTATAAATTTTGCAAATGTGAGTTTGATTATATGCTACAACTCTAGTCAGCTTTCTGAAACTTACCTTTTTTTTGATGTTATAATATTTGTGATTTGTCCTGTGTTCTGTCCTTTGACATGTGGTTAAAGCATTTCAGTTTGTCACAGAAGTTTCTACTTTCATCTAAGACTGTGAACAATAAGTTTGCAGTGGAATTTATCTTTGTATTTTGCTTTTTCCGTCAAATCTTCAATTAATTTTCAATGAACAGTAACTAAAGTTAAGGACAGTTACGTTCATGCTAATACATTCCTCATGTTTTATAGAATGACAGGCCTGTAGGAAAGTCTGCGTAATTTCTTTCCCCAGGGAAGACTATCACATACACCAGAGAGGTGATTTTTTTCAAAAAATGTGTCATGCAGTGTCATCTAAAGTGACAGTGTAAATACTTGATGTTAAAACAGTGAGGAAGGTGTCAGTATTCAGGCTTAAGCATGATCTTCAGCAATGCCAGTTGTATTTCCACTTGTAAGGTGTTTTATTGCTCCATGGCATTCTTCTTACTGCATTAATCGCCATGAAGCGTTAACGATCTTCTTGGTGTCCTTTGCTCCCTCCCTCCCTCAGTGCTACTCTCTCTCACTAGCTTTCAGCAGCCTCCAATTCCTGTGGTTTTGGGTGCTGCCTTGATGGAGTGCATCCTTTCAGATGTACGTCTTGGCCAGGAAGCTTGTTACAGTTGCTTGCCAGTTTGCAGATGTTTGCTTTTCTCTTCCTTATGCTATCAGTAAAGCTAGTATGTTGCTATGTTTCTAGTGTTTTTCTGTGCATGCAATCAAGTGAGTTGCCATATGTTGAAAGTGTTAACATGTAATGATATTCCTTGTGAATCTAATTCTATAAGAATCATGCAAATATGTGCACCTGTGATAGCTGTTATAACAGAATCATATGTTCATGTTACCATGATATTATTTAATGCTAGCATTTTTATAAGAATCAGTACCTTGGAGGATGGAGACTTCAAAGCAGTTTTCTTTTTTAAAAGCAAACACCACTTTGTTGTGTCTTATTTATTAGAGTGCTGTACTGATATATTCCTGTCTCCCATAAAGTGTTTAATTAGCATGCACAAGGACTTGGTTTTTAAAAAGTGCTTTCTCAGCTGAGCAAGATCCGGTGCTGTGAAGTGTAAGAGAGATATTGAAAATAAGCCCTTTGTTCCACCAGAATGCATGTATTAACTATGCCCCAGTCTGCTCTGCCCAGTTGTATTCCCTAATCACTGAGTGTAAGGGAGGATGAAGTCTGCAATGCTGTCATTGCATTAGGAAGTATCTGAATTTCTGGTGTGTAATTACTCATTACAGTATGAACAGCATTCTGCAATTTAGCAGTATGTTGTGCTGGAGATATATGATGGGACATCACCTAGAAAGGAGTAATAATTTTCACATTTAAGAATTAAGAATAGGTGGAAGTCTAAACATGTGAGCAGTATGGACAGGAGGATATGTTCCTGCTAGTCTGGACCAGAGCTCTAACCTTTTTAATGATCCAACTCTGTTAGGTTAATAAAAGCTCATGTGTAAAAATTAGCTTCTCAAGACACAAAAGATTTTACTTCCTTTTATGTATTTAGGATCCTGTTGATCCAGCAAACACCGTAATTGTGATTCGCTCGTTAGTTCCTGGGGGTGTGGCTGAGCAAGATGGCAGACTTCTTCCTGGAGATCGGCTTATGTTTGTCAACGATACCAACTTGGAAAATGGCAGCCTGGAGGAAGCGGTACAAGCATTGAAAGGAGCCCCAACAGGAACAGTTAAAATAGGAGTTGCCAAACCACTGCCTGTAAGGATTTGGGAATTCGATGTGTACTTTTCATGTTGTTTAAGCTGGGAGATGATGATCCTGACTTCTGCATACACTTTTTGTGCTTTGGGGTGCAGCTGGGTGGCTTAAAACATCCAGAAGGTATCTTTAACATATTCCTGTATCTCCTTGCATGTAGGAGTGGCCTGTGTAGCGTATGACTGGGGTAGTGATTGCAGGACCTAGCACACCTGTCTTGCAGCTGAGAAAACAGCGAAGCATCCTGCAACCAGCACGGTCTTTCAGGGCTGCAAGTTGCCAGGCGTTAATTTTGGGCACTTACAAGATTCTCTGAATGTGTGAGATGGTGACATAAAGTCAACTTTATGTGGTTTGCCTGGAATTTGCCTGTTCTTTTGCTTTGCAAGGTATAGTAAATATGCAGTCTTTGTATTTAGGCTGCACGCTTTATGTTTAAGCAATGGTGAGTAGTCTTCAGTTCATATACCTCAAACTGGTTATTTTAGTATAGCCATAAATAATTTTAGACTTGGTTTCAGAAGGTAGTCTGTAACAATTAGGAAAGTGAGTTTGAAGGAGGCTTAGCGTTACTGAGATACTGTATCAGTAAAGTAGCTAGTGGACCAGCATCCCTGGTGTGTTAAATTCAAATCAGTAGAATGGCATCAGTACTTATATATAAAGAAAATACCTTTCACTATATTTTTAAGCCCAAGTGCAGTCTTTGGGGTTCATTTTTGCTTTTCATGAAATGGTAATCTTGTAGTCCTTGTGGATGCAGGTATCAGATTCTCATTCTTAGTAGGTCTGTGTGGAGGGCGTGGAGGGGAATGGCTGATATTTAAGTTACTAGAAACTTTGCTTTTCATAGTAAGAGGGTACTTCTTTAACTTGCTTTGTTAAAGTCAGTTCTTACTGGAGACTCTGCATTACCCACTAAAATGTCTTGCAAATCAACATTTTCATACTTAAGAAGATATCACTCTAAATGAGAAAATACATGGAGGTTGTTTCTGTTTCCAGCAGTTTGTAAATGTTCAGCATTTGCACTTCAATATTCCATGTATTATGCTTGCCAATTAATTAAACATTGTGAATAATCACTGGCTTCTTTGCGGTACTGGATGAATGCACCTAACATCAAATTATGTTGGAAAAAGCTGTTGGTTTATAGTCAGAATTTTATTTTGTCCTCTTGAAGCTGTTCCACCTGGCAGATACTATCTTAAACACAGGCAGTGGATGCAGTCTTCCTGCTCACTAACAAAATTACTCTGTGGCTAGCAAGGTTGTAAAGGCCTCTGCTGTTAGGCTTTTTCCCTGGTGGCAGCTCTGATGGCAGTTTTAGTATATGTTTAATAAAAGCAGAAATTGAAATGAGTTTAGACTAAGCTGTGGGCTTTGTGGTATAGCTGGATAGGCCTTTTTCATTACATGGGATTGTAAAATGAGATGGGAAGCTGAATCAATTCAGGTAAATTTGAAAAAAAGATTGTCTCTTTACCTGCCCAACATGGTGACTATGATTGAAATGAACTCTTTGCTGCATTTGGAATTCATTTGCCTCTAAAACCCCACACATAACACACTCTGCACGCCCTGTGTCCTGGCCACTCATCCAACTCAGAGCTTCGTTCTTTCTGCAGCTTTCTCCAGAGGAGGGCTATGTCTCTGCTAAGGAAGATTGCTTTTTCTACACTGCCCAGTCACTTGAGGAGGAGGGGCCAGCTGATGCAGCCCTCTTCCATGCTGAGCTGGCTCTGGTTAGTGGCCCAACTTACCACAGATTTCTTAAGTCTTTGCATTTTGTAATAAAAGGGGTTACTTTGTCATCGTTCGTGCTTAATTTTTAGTGTTTGCTGTCACCATGTTAGTCATCCACCATAGCTGGGATGGATCCCCACATGGTAGAAACTGGTACGTGGAGGTTTTGGCTGTTTGCATGAGCTGTGAATCTGGCCTATGATATGTTAGTTACGGGAACAAAAGGAAGTATTTTGCTGAGATTTTCAAAAGTGCATGGCTACCCACTTCTCCTTGCATGCACTGCATATCCCTTTGAAAATCTCACCTCGTGTAGAGAAATGATCATGTGCTTATTTTGTAAATAAATATCTTTGCCTATGTATCATATTACATCACTCCTGTACCTTGAAAAGTTTTTGAAACTCTGTTTTTGCATGTAAGCCAGCCTTACAAGGAATGCAGTCTGTCTCCAAAAGCTGCCAACACTTCCTCGTAATAATGTTCTTTAGACTTCAGCATCAATCAGTGTTTACGAGATTTGCAAGGTCAGAAGGTGTTCACTTGTACAAACAATGCGGCTTACCTGAGCATTCAGTGCCTTACATAGCCCGGAAGTTACCAATGAGAACTCAGATAGAAAAGACAAAGGAAATAGGACTCTATGGAAAAAAAACCCACAAACAACGGAACCCCCCCAAAACCCAGAATATAAACATATTCCGATTGTGCGTTCTCATGGTTATTTGTACTGATCTGGGTTTGATATTGAAGTTATTTGGCCCTCATTTTCTGGGGACATGAGTAAGGAAGCAGTTTCTACTAAACACCAGAACTTAATTAATTAGAAAAAAAACCAAACCCAAACAAAACCCGGAAATGGATCGTTCCAAGGCAAAAATGTCTGAATTACTGATTCCAATATCTTTGCCATTTTTTCACATTTGCAGATGACAAGCTAGTTTTAATAACTTGCTTTTAAACAAGACTACCTTTTTTTTCTTCTGCAGTTTGTTAGCTTGGTACAGTAGTTAGATAATAGTATTTACCTTATTCTATTCATTGAGAAGAAGTATGAAGAAACTAGGTTATATATTATACATATCCTTTAATTAAAGATGTGTTGAAAAGATCAGATTAAACCAAGTATTTAAAAATTTGACTTCTATTTGTGATTCATTAAAAAAAAATTTGTGAAAGAACAATGAAAATTTATGGCAGATAATAATATGGTTAAATTGTCAGTTCTATCTATCTATGTCTAATTAAATGTGCAAAATATGAAATTGAATGTGCAGTCACCCAGATGTGTTTGCAGAGTGCATCCATGAGGTACTATTTTTCATAGATAAATCTACACTCAAATTCTACAGGTCTGTCCCCATTTTTCACAATCCTTTTTTTAGGGCATAGCTTTGGTAACACAAGTCTGCATCTTCCAGAAGATAAGCTGAGAGTAAGTTACATGAAAGAAGCACTTTGAATTAGCTGTTAAGTCTTTAGGGTTGAGACAATAAAAAAATGGATCATTTCTACCCCAAAAAGGAATCAATATGTTGACTCACTGCAGATTGTTGCTATTACTGTTGTGAATCTGACATAAAGAATTCCTAATATGATTAACCACAGAGGCTGGAAAACAAGTTATGTCCCTTCTCTGCAGATGGGTGCACTTGGCTGCTTCATGCAAGTTTATCATATGGTCATGGCTCTCAACTCACTGATCATTTTTGTTAGCATACACTGCTTTCTTGAGCTCTGCCAGGAGAGGTGAAATTATAATCAAAATGTATTATGTGAGACACTGTAAATTAACTCTTTTAGGACTTAATTTTATTCTAGTATTTGAAAGTGTATCGGTCTTGAAAAAAGTTGTATTTCATTTAAGAAAAAAAAGGCAAAAAATACTACCCATGTCCATGTCTGGAACTCTTTTTAAAATTTTATTTCTCATGCAAGACAGGAGAATTGTCCATATTAATCTTGTTGTCAAATGTTAAATATTTTGGAAATCATAAAAAAGCATGTCATATATTTTTCTTATAAATGTATTGGAAAGCATTGCAGTTTCCAGAAGATTATATTTGATACCCTTTTCAAAACAACCAAACGTATGAAGTTGTGTGGAGGAAAGATTCCTGACAGGTGGCAATAGGTGAAGCTCATTATTTTTTCAGTGCTAATTCTTGTGAAAGATAATTAAAATGAAAAAAAAAGCTGTAAAGAAATAAAAATATTGTTACTATGAAGTACAGCAGGAAAACACCTCGTACTTCTATTAGCAGGCATGAGCCTGCCCTAGCCCTGCAACTCATTCCAGTTGAGACTTTCACTTTACTTCAGATTTTTTGCAACCTCTGAAGAAGTAGTAACATGAATTGTAACTGGAAGCAGAAATTTTCCCTACTGTGCTATGCAAATATAACTTCAATATAAAACATGGAGGGGAAAAAAAAAAGAAGGAAAGCGTCAGTCAGTATGTAGCAGCTGAGGTGCGTGTGTTCAGGGCTTATGTGGTGTGAAGGTAACAGATAGCCTGGCTGATTGAATTACTTCTGTTGTTAGGTGGACTCCGGCGAGGCAGATCTAGCAGATGAGTCCACCTTTGAATCGCAGTATTCTCTAGAGAGTGACGTCTTCCAGACTTCAATGATAGCTCTGCATGGCAGTGCCTGTAGCGGTGAGCTGAACTACAGCTTCTCTCTTCCATTGTCAACTCCCAAGGTAAAAAGGAGGATGGTTTTATTGATGAGAAACTTTGATTATAAGTGTGAAAAGGCTATGTTATTAGATATAAGTGTTTTATGTCATCCTGGCTCAAACTGCACTGTTTGTTACCAGATTAAAGTGCAGTCTTATTTAGGGTAGTTCTGATGTCTTTCAGATGTCTGTGTTGAAGAGAGAGGCAGTTAGAAGGTTGAAAGCTTGGATTTGTGTTTTCTATAGCCAGATAAAGTATGGTGAGATGTTTGTAGTGTTAAGGCTGTGGTAAGCAGTCTGCCACTTCAGAGCATAGTGAAGAGTGGTAACACAAAGTAACTGCATTATTCTACAATATTTTGAGTATGAAAAGCAGGAGTAAGTTTTCATCCTAAGCTTTGCCTTTAAACTTCATAGTTAGTATGTTTACTAATTCATCTACTGTGTTCTTGAATGAAATGTTCATAATGATACTGTAATTAAAAGTAAATATGTATATATCAAACCTCTGATTGCTAATAATTTCTATTTAAAGATAAATTCTCTGAGTATTACAAAGATCAGTATCTTTTTTCTTGCTGGTCTTATACCCATAATGACTGGATTGATTGTATCAGAGTTGGTGTTTTGTTTCTCTCCATGGTTTTTCATGTTCTTTTTCTTGACAATGTATAGGTTTATTTCGCTAATCTAGAGTCTTCCAAGTAATTTCTCCTAGCGTTCATCTTTGAAAGCAACATTGTAGGGATTTCTTCCAGGCTTTGCAGTCTGTGGTCTTGAATAGAGTAACTGCTGCTTTTTCCTCCACACCTGAGATGCAGTAACTCCCTTTATACTGTCTGGAATATGCTCAGCCCTTATGAGGCACTGGTTGGGAAGCTAAATTCATCTTCTAATCGTTTCTACTAATCCACAGAAGAGCACATCTCTGCTGTGCCAGTGGGACAGATTGCGTAGTTTAACTCTGTAATTGTTACTTAAATGGATTATGCCTTTTGCATGCTGAGAAGCGTTTTATGAGATAGTGGCTAGATTTACATTATATATCATGCTGAGCCTTTAGAAAGTCTTAAGTTATTTTCAGCATTAACTTAAAGATGGCTTTGGTTTACACGTTTTTTTTAAAGATTATGGTCCTGACTTTTCAGTGTTACTCTCTGTGCACCAGTATGAAGTGAGTATTAAGTTCCCATCAAGTAGCATTTTTATATTCTGCAGTTATGAGTGTCTTCACAAAGTAAACATCGTGAGAAAATCTGTTCATAAAAGAAGACTCTTGAAGTAAGTGAAATGCAGTAAAAATGAAAAAATCGCTATTCGATGCTATGAGGAATGCAAAGGTATTTCAGCTATTTCTGACTGCAGGGCAGTTAGCAGGTTCTGAATGCCTTTGATATCACTTTCAGAACAGGTGATAAAAAAAATACTTAAAATAATGCAAATGCTCTAATGAGGCCACACAGTTGCTGTAGTTGTAGTTACAAATTCCTGAAATCGTGTTTGTCTTCAAAAATTGCAGCATTGGCTTTTCTTTAAGTGAAACAAAAATAACAGACATATGCTGCAACTCTAATATGTATATACAGCATATGGAATAAATATTGAGTACGATCCGGGTCTTGTTTTCACTGTTTTGGAAAAGGGTACAAAACAGACTTAAAAGTAATGGCCCAGCTGTCTTTGAAATAGTTTAATACATTATAGTCCTGGTGTTCTGTTCTCCAAAAGGTAGGAAATTATTTCATTGATTACATCACGCAGATTAGTTGTATTTAGGCTTTGCTAAATTATCTTCTCAGTTGTTACTTAAACCACTTATTTACAGGTCAGCCTTTTTTATGATTGTCTGAGGACAGAGCAAGCATTTATGCACTTCATGAACAATGAGAAAAAGTGATTCTAAGGCTGGTGATACAAAATGTTGCAAAATAGCCCAAAATCCTGGGAAATATGTTTTCCCCACTTTTTGGAAAAGGAATAGAAGAATTAATAGGGCCAGTGGATAACAATTAAGACAGATAGAGGTAGTCATTGCTGTGACTACATCTTACTACATTTCAGAGAAAAATCCTTAATATTGATACAGAGCCTGTAAGTCCAACCTCTAAGTCCTTGATAAATTTTTCTAATATCTGATGGCGTACATGTTTTTAAAATTACTTATTTTGGAAGTTCAACTAGAGAATATTTGAACTTGGTTTTCAGAAGGTTGTGATTCTTGAAATCCCTTAAAATATTTGAAATGCAGGACCTTGGAATCTTGAAAGTCTGAACAAATTTTGTATAGAGAACTTAATTCTACTACTGCAGCCATAATACCCTTGCAATAGGTACTAACTGCTAAGCTTCTGTAACTCCTTCATTGTATTTGCTTGTTGTCACACTTCAAAATCTGTGTGTTCATTTTTGGCTGAGATTTCACTGAGTTTTTACTTTTCCCTCTTTGTGTGGAAGGCATATCTAAATATATTTCTACTCAGTTAAATGGATGATTAGGTTACATGCTTATTTTCTGATGTGCTTGAAATTGCTCTTTGCTTGCTAAATGTTTTGAAAGTAAAGACCTTGGTCTTGCAAAGTTCTTCCACGTGAGAAAGACAATTAAACGCTTTATTTCTAATAACTTGCTGGAGTTATGTCTGGTTTGAGAATGTGTGAGTAGACGTTACTTCACTGAAGTTAGTGGATTAGAATCTGATCTTCAGCGGTAACTTATTTTCATTGATTTCTGGTATTTTAAAACAAGAAATTGTCTCAGAGATCAAGTAAATTTTATAGCAAAATGCCTATGGGGATCTACTGAAGACACTGATGTTACAAGTATGTTTAAATTCTGTAAGATTAGTTTCTGTTGATGATTTTAGCACGAAATGTACTTTTTAATTATACTACAAAAAAATGTTGATTGTTCATTGTCTCCTGTGTTTAACAGTCAGTTGGAGAGGAATGTTCAAATGCTGCAGCTGATTTCCATGTATCTGACAAAAATATGTACAACATGGATCTGAATCAGAGAGTGAGAGAGCAAAAGCCCGTCGTGGGCAATAGTCTGGAAACTGCAACTGGTTTTACTAAAAAGGATCTGCCTCTGGATGTTTCGGATATCAACCAAAATGAAAGTGAAAACACAGCAACATGGACTGAATCTCAGATGACAACTGAAATTGCACCAAGTACAAGCCTTGCTACTACCGTGCAGCTTGATCCCACTGGAAAAGTAAAGATTTTTTTTTTTAAATAATAATAAAAAAAAACCTATGGAAAGGCCATATTACGCCATAGAGTCTCCTACAGAAATTTACACTGGCCAACAGCTATGTGTGGTTCTTTGATTATAAATGTCTGTCAGACGTGGTAGCTCGCATCAAAACTTACAGATTTAGACCTGTCCGAAACAGGAGATAATTTATGGCATCAAGATAGTCATGTCCCAGAGTCTGGTGATACAGGGGTATATAAAAGTTTGTTTGTACCTCACAGCTGTAGACACTGCTGGACCGCAGTGTACCCGCTAGGTAAGCCAGGGGGCTTTTCTTATCGCCTGGTAACCTCCACAGAGGCATGGCCACAAGGAGGAGGTGCACAGCTGGAAACTGGGCCTAGGAAGCCAAGGGGGAGTGGAATGAAAGTTTTGCAATCTGATGTTTGTGTGAACCTGCACAGTTCAGCTCACAAATTGGCTTCAGATGCCACAGTGCAAACGTAATGTTCCTTTATATGGTAGTCACTGTGACGTGTGTTTCTTTTTTCTTCAGTGATTTATTAAGAAATTCTTAAAAGAGCTGCAGTTTCTTACAAGATTTGTTACTTTAGCAGTGGCAGATTATCACACATGTGTGTTGAATAAGTCTGAGAGCCCTTGAATTTATCCCGCTAATGTTAAGAGTGTAACTGTTGTCCCTAAATTAAAAGCGTACTTTGTGGTAGGTTTACTGTATTACCTGAATGAAAACAGAAGCTCATGTATGTTGATTTGATCTTTGATGGACTGACTTTTCCAATGTCTATATAAGAAATCTGTATTAATTATACACCTAGCTTTTGTATAAGGTAAGATGAGTTGAGGTCAGTATGTCCAATTGTATTTTTATCTCAGTATTCTGAACTGATGTTATTTTCCCTTGTGCTAGGATCAAGTGCTTTTAATGGAAAAGAGAGGCCCAGTATCTTTGGAGAGAAGTTCCACAACACCAAATTCAAACAAAAACATGTGTGAGAAGACTATCACTATTGCAAAAGGCAATTCAAGTCTAGGTAAGGCAGCTAATGTGTTTTGTAACCTGTTCAGGAACGTGGCTTTCTGTTTTTCTCATATGTTTCCTCTTTTACTAGTAAAGACTAAACATTTTTCTTTTAATGGGGAAAGCATAAGAAGACATTCATTCTTTCCTGCTCTTGCCCTCTTTGGCTATGGTTGCAGTGGATCCATTTGCTCCCACTGTGAACACAAAAGTAAAGTGTCCAGTCTCACTGAGGGTTTTCTTTTTCCCATAAAGGAGTTTAGTCATTCCTAAGTGTTAACAGAGCAATTTTAATACATTGGTTTTTATTATCTATACATTTAAGAAATATAGTGGAAAAACAAGATATAGGCAGGGAATGCTGTAGAGGAACACTTTGGTCAAAGAGCTGCAGACTAGACTTTCAAATATATGTAAACACAAAATGATCTTGCTTTCTGAAGATCGTCGAAAGGGTCTAAACAAACTGTTTGCTTCCTTGCTACTTATTTGTACTTGTGTCTTAAGTGCCTCAGTATTTCTGAAATTCAGATCATTGATACATTTACTAGGTAGTATTTTTAGCTCAATGATATTATAATTTTTTAGAGAATTTCAGAGTTTTGAATTTCTGCAGTCTGCAGCTTCCTGAGCATACTCATGAGAGTCACATTTTTGAGCGAACAGGCACAACAGATGGAAACATTTTTTGATGTCCTCTCCTGGTCTCTGGTGCAGCCCTGGGTGGGGAGAGTGGGCATGGCATCCTCCCAGGCCAGTTCCCAAAGCCAGCGCAGGGAACTTTGTAGTGGAGGCAGTGGTGCTCCCCTCCCGTTCCTGGCCGGTGTGTTCATTTGCTGTGCTTTAGGTTCCTGGTGCCATTTCTTCTGGGTAACTGTACATCCTTGAAGTCTCTGTGGTGTTGGTAGAACAGGAATTTGTGTGGACGCTGGCTGTTTGCAGTGACTCCACAAATGCTTTAAGATGGGTTGTCCACAGAGCAGGTTGTTCATAAACAACCACCACTTAGGACTCCCTTGCTGTGCAGAGGTGGGTGGGGTATGGTGATGCTGTAATTCAGTGGGTGCTTCCGATTGGAATCAGCTGCCCTCTGATGTCTGGGTGCTCAGTCTGCCTCGTATCAGCCAGACTCCAAACTGGATCTGGAACTGATGTGGTTTAAAATCAGCCTCCCCAAAATATAAAGATGTAGGTAAGGCTGATATGGGTGTAACTTTTGACTTTTGACTTTCATTCGTGTGAGGTGCTTGGTGAACTACTGCTTACTGGCCTCATTGCCGGACAGTATAAAGTGCAGGTCACAGTGCAGTTCCAGGCATTTGGATTTTGTTAAAAAAGTTTTGTTTGCAATCGCCTCTTAACTCAATGAAGCAGTGTTTTTCATGAATGTCTGTGAGTATTTTAAGTGTAGTGAACAAAGAAAGCAAATTTTATGTCAAGTGTGATACAGCATGAAAATAGAAACATGGAGCAGGGTGCATGTGGGCAGACATTACAGGCATGAAAAGTAAGACTGGCCTCTCATATATACACGGTATGAATGTGAATAATGCTTTCTACTGGCTTTTGACTGTAGTCTTTTTCTTCCAGTCTGTGTGTGCTCTGGCCTGGGAAGGTGCCTGGGCTCAGTGACCAATTTCCACACATGGCTGCACTGCTTTTAACTTTCATTTTTACAAAAGGAGCTTAAACAAGAGCTGTGAATGATTTTGAAAGCTGAAGCTCCTTCAGTTATTTTGGTTGAGAACTGGCACTTCTTTTTTCATTTTAAATGGTGTCACCTGTAGCTTGCAACAGCTCTTCAAATCCAGCCACAGCTGAAGCTGTAACCTTTTCGTTGTGGTTTTTAAAAGGTAAGAGGATGGAGCACCCACATGCAAAAAGAGCTGAAGCGCCATTGTCCTATGTGATTCATTTGGCAGCATGACAGTGGCATTTGCATTTTTAACCTGAAACTGTAGGTGTGCAAAGTGTGACATCAGCCTTGCAGATCTGTTGTATGAGGATGCCAGCATTGGAACTGGGGGTGATGTTTTTCTAAAGTGCTATTACGTTAGCCTCAGTAATACTGTTTTTTGTCACTGGCTTAACCAAGCAGCAAAGTTAGGTTCAGAATTTCAAACCACATTTCAGCTGTTTCCTTCGCAGTTTGCTTTAATGTGCATGCTGCCTGTATTCTGGTGGAGAACACTCTGTTGCAGAGTTGTGTTTTCAGTCAGATCTGACTGGGTAACCTGTGTGAGCAGATCTATCAAGAGATGGTTGTTGGAAGGAGTACGCGAGTGTAAATGCTGGGGCATCCACCCAAGGATGGCACCTGTTAATGCCATGTGTAATGTGCACAACATTATAACGTTTCTCATCTGAGGGGTAGGTGACAGGCAACTTACCTCTGTTTTTTCTAATAGCAAGGCAATAAATCATTGGCATTGTGTGTCTGTATCACAAGTCTGATATGTGCATGTATCACAGCTGTACCACAGCTGACATCATCACCTGGCAAATCATAAATACAAAACTCCAGTCAATGGTAACACCATATTCTTTTACCAGTTTAATATAAAGTACCATCATTAGATGAGTTTTGCAGTTTTTCCAAAAGATAAACTTTGACTTCTGCATACCAAAGCAGAGAGGTACATGTATTCCTGTGTCTAAGCAGCTCATTGGATGGTTCCTTGCTAGTCAGGGCCACCTTAGCATACTTTAGGCAGCAATGTTGATCTCAACTACAAGTGGGTGTGAGGAGCTGACTCTGTTAAAAAGATTTTAATTTTCTGAAAGGAGTCCTAAAAAGTACAAGTGAATATCTGGATAAGTGTTCTTCTTTAAATGGTTAGAGTTTTTTGTGTTTTTTTTTAATTTTATCTGAGACAGATACATAGGCAGATGTTAGTATGATTGACTGAGTCTGGGTAGCCTGGGGCTTATAGCTGCCTTCTAAACTCTGTTCAGCCAGTCAGTCACCCAAGGTTTAAGGTCACAGAGTAAAGTGTTCAGTTGCTTGTGGAGCTATGTTTGTATATAAATGGTTAGAATTTCTTCGTAGTCAGTGTTCTTGGAGGTTTTGCTCTGGGTAGCTGTCATCTTCCTTCCACTCATAGTCTGGACAATAAGGTAAGGGCTTGCAGACACACAGCTGCAATCCCAGTGCTTGCTAGCCTGATGTTTACATGCAAAACCAGGAGAGCACATAGTGGGGTAGTCATGGCCTCCTTCTCCAATAGATATTTGTCTATAAGATGCTCTTAGTTCAGTGGCTTCATCTTGTTAGTAAAGGAAAGCTTCCATGTTAGTGCACAAAAAAGAATAAAAATGAGTTTGGCAGTATAAAGATAGTGCTGGCCTTTCAGCCACCTTTCCATTGCCTTAGTGAAGAACAGTTTTTCCTGAAACTGTCATCAAGGTTGATTTCGTGCCCTGGAATTAACAGTGGCAACTCATGCATGTAAGAGCAGTCACAAAGACACGTGAAGCCCAGCATCACAAGTAAGTCTCGATGGGCTCCCCATGGGGGAGCAGGGGGAAGAGCATCTCTCTCTCATTTCCCATTAGTGAAAAGAAAGTGGAGTTAAATGGTGCATGTAAACATTGAGAATTAGTGTCTTGCTGTGCCACAGGTGGGATCGTGGTGTAACTCAAGTAGTGGACTGTATCAGATAATCAGTAGTGTGTGGGCCCTCACAAAAGTCAGGATGCCTTTCTGGGCCTAAGCTATGCCCCACCTAGGATAGTGGGAAGGCAGCCACTGTCTCAGTGGGATCTGATTCAGGCTTTCTGTTGAAAATAAGTGTGTGGTTGTATTGGCCCTGTGCTCCTAATTAACTATTTAGTCATTTCACCTCCTTTCCAAAGAGAACCGTCATAAACTGAACCGAAATGTGGTGTATAAACTTGGTGAACCATCCAGAAAAGTGGTAAATTTGACTGTTTTAGAAGCAATTTCATCACCTTTTTGGTTTATTTTCTGCTTAAATTTTCCACTGTCTTGTTTTTTTTTATACTGAGCCTGGTATGTGAAATGAAACAAGGTAAAGATTCCGTGATTGGGATTTGTAACTGCTGTCTCCTGTTGGAAAGAAGGAAATGCAAGGGTGAATGAGAGCAATGTTTATAGACTTGCTGACATTGGCAAGTTGGCTGGCTGGCTTTTACCTTCCCTGCCTCAGGTTAAGTTTCTTTTTCTTGGCACTCAGAGCTGGGGCTCAAAGACATTATTAACTGTTCCATGTGTTTTTCACTATAGGGATGACAGTAAGTTCCAATAAAGACGGCTCAGGAATGATAGTCCGCAGCATCATCCATGGAGGCTCAATAAGTCGTGATGGACGGATTGGTGTGGGGGACTGCATCCTGTCCATTAATGAAGAGTCAACCACTAACTTAACCAATGCACAAGCCCGGGCTATGCTGAGGAGGCATTCGCTCATTGGACCGGATATAAAGTAGGTAGATGATGAATTGTGGTAGGAAGAGGCTAATAATCAAAATTTGGTAATTTATGGAAGTATTCTAAATGAAAATTTTGTTTGTTTTTACAACATGAATTTTCCTTTAAGTTACCGTTTCAGATGTGTAATTCTCCTTCAGATTACAGCTTCATGGGTTTGAAAGATAGAATCACTTGTGTGAGAGGCTTTGGTTGTTCTTAGAAAAGTTATTACTGTCATTAGTGTAATCATCATCGTTATTGCCCTGCCTGGTTTTATTGAAGGAAGGGGATTAGGCAGAGTTTTGCATTCATAGTATGACTATTCTATGGAAGGTAAGGATTTCCTCAGGGTGTTTGTGTTTCTCAAAGGTGGACTGTCCTGGCCATTGCACAAGTGATTTAATTTGATGAACATCTTTGTAATGGGTTTTGGTTTTGGCTGCCATACAGAAAGTATGACACATGATGTTAATGCAGAAAAGTAATACTCAAAACATTTCCAGTACATCTGTGACAAGCAGCAGAAACAGTCTGTTTTGTGAAGTTACTTCCAAGTTTTTATTAGTACCTAAGAAGAAACTGTTGCTCTAGTGCAGTATCTGCTCTCGGGAGTACTACTTTAAACTTGCAGTAATTAGTACAAGTTTTAAAAAATCTGATTGCTTGATGAGCAAGTTTCTTCTTCGCAAATTCACTCAATTTACAGAATTTTAACTTTCCTTTAAAGTACAATTCTTTCTAGCTGTTATGGTTGTGGAGTTAACTTTGCACACATACACATTCTAGAAATGAGGTTGTTCCTAAGCTTGTGGACAGTGCTCTAAACACACTGGTGCTGGGTTGACAGCTCCAAAAATGTAGTAGCTGTTTTTCTCAAACCCATGGTAACGTGAATTGGGTCAGAGCTGCAAATGGGGTTAATGGAGGTGTTGGTAATAGAAGCCTCTACTTCAAGAGGGTGGCCTTAAAAGGGATTAGTTCAGTCTCAGTGCAGTTGCAGGTAACTGTGGTTTCTGTCAGTTGAAAATGGACTCCAGAGCATTCCATTCTTCCCCAGAAGTATTCTAGCTTTGAAGAGACCTAGCATTTTGGCAACAGATAGACAAAGTATCTTCACTGTGAGTGGCAGGTTTAATTGACTGCCCCATAGCTGTCATGCCTTTAGGACTGTGATTTAATGCAAGCTTGATTAAATAATGGCATCTGCTCATATAATGAATTACATTATTGTTAATGCTGTCATGAATATGAGTGAGTCAGTGTTGATAAAATGTGACGTTGATTGTTATTGTAGGCTTTCAAACTGTATTATAATTCTGACTGCCAAGACTGAAATCACGTTTGTATGTGTGCATGCATGTGTGTGTACATCTGCTTAGATATGCAAGTGCTACAGCACCATTCTTTTGCAAGGGGTCTTTTATTAGTACTGTAGTTACGTGATCAAACACAGATGTGTTCATTATTTGTACTTATTCTTTTATAGCTGCTGCATTTTACACTATGTGACTATAAGTTTTGTTTTGTAGTCTTAGTCTTTTTGCAGGTATGTTGGAAATACCAAAATCTTGTCTTAGACATGAATATTCAGATTTTCCACATAAAAGTGCATTCCCTTTCTGAAAGATCTCACAGAAAAGGGGCAGTTTCTATTCATATTCTTACTAAAGATTTTTGTCTTTCATTTCGTATTTATGTTCTTTGGTGCATTCCCATGATAAGGGTTTAAATTGAAGCTGGCTTCTGCAGCTTGCTTTCAAAGAACTGAAAGACCAAATCCATTGGTAGTTTCTGAAGGAGTCTTGCAAGAATGAAGACAGTATTTTGGGGCCTACGTAGTTTTGATACAAACCTGTTCAGCATAATTAAACTTTCCTGTAATTTGTACTTTCAGGGCCAGTACAGGATCCCAGAAAAATATTATGGTACAAACATGTGATTAATACCCCAATTCAGAAATTTGGAGATATGGAGCATTAACTCATGATAATTCTTTCTTTTTGCTGTATAGATGTCATTTCAGAGCTAGTGTGGTGCACCACCATGCAGGATTTGCGATTTAAGGGCAAACATTTCAAATAAGCAAGTTGAATCTTTTTGGTGTCTTTCTCGGGAAACAAGGGTGCACAAGCACTCAGGTGTGGCCATCTAGATATCATTCCTCTTTATCCATACAGGGCTGCAAATTTGGCACTTTAATTTTTAGACTGATCTGTTTTTTGGTAGCAGGGTGTCCCCAAAAAGCGATTAAGCAGAAGTATTTTAATTTCAAAGTTGTATTTCAGTGGCAAATGTTATCTGATGAGAAAACATAAAGCTGTTCTTACTTGCCACATAAAGGCTTTGTTTTATTTTGTTAAAGGAAATTTGATTTTGAATAGTTCAAGAATGAGAAATCTGAGATTCAGTCTTAGGTATTTTATTTTTTTCCCCTTTAAGTGTGGAAAACCAGATGTGTGGCCTTACCAGAATGCATTCTGTTTCACTTCTCACTTCACCTTGCCAGGAGCTCGTATGTTTCTGTGATAATACCCAGGGTTTTGTGCTCAGCAGCAGCTGCTTGTAGCATCTGTCAGATAATTACAGAGCTGAATCAGAATTCACCTGCCTAAAATGTGGGGATGAATTCCTGATCAAGAAATAAAGGATAGATTGCAATTCCATTTTCCGTGCTTGTTAATAATCACTGCCATAGACAATAATAAAGAGCAGATGCTTTCTGGGGGAGGTGTAGGTGAAGCGGAGGTGGAATAGCAAAAAAAAGAAGATAAAAAGGAGAAAGGAAAAAAAAAAAGCAGCTCACACTTTTAACTACGTAAATATGCCTCTCAGATTCAGCATGAGACGTTGACATTTGTTAACACCATTGTAAAAAGATGCTGCATCGTATGCTTCACATTCTAGATCTTCTCCAGCACCTGCTGATGATCAGGCCCTCTGTTATGTGTGAGTATTGGCGATTCAGAAACTCATTGTGGCTCTATGTTGCAACTTGTCTGTAAAATCATTCCATGCTTTTATGACATCCATAGTAACGTCAGGGATATATCCAGATACAGGTACATATTCTCTGTGTGTATGTGTATGCATGCACGTGTGGCTGCATGTGTGGATATGTGTATATATATTTTTTAAAAAAGGTATGAAAGTGTGTGTGTGTATACATATATGTATTTATGGCTTTAAACTTGAAGATTGGAGCATACTTCCTAAGCCTGGAGTGAAAACACCTGTATTCTGAAAAATTAGAGCTGATATTTTTAAATTTCATCTATGATAGCCACCCCAGACATGCTAAGAGCACACGTATGTGTGTGTGTGTGTGTATAGAGGGTTCACTGCTAGAATTGGCATGAGTATGATGTACTGATATCTGGATTAATCTCAGTGTCATATTTTCTGTGGCACTTACATTTTACTTCCTTCATGTATAAAAAGGTTCAAATTAGACATTAAATGTTAATGACAGTAATTTGTCCTGAACATCTTCCATAATTTGTTATTTGGTTTGTTGGTGTTTCAAGGTTTTGTGTGACTCTTCAGTCAAGCATGTGATAAATGTTCCTCTCTACTGCATGCAGTGTTGTGTTTACAAGATATTTTCATATGTACACCCTTTGGTGTTTCCATTGTCACTGCTTTCATTGCTAGTGCGTATCTCTGGGGGGAGCAGGGTGGTTGTAGCTCCCAAGAAAGGAAACCAGAACACTTTCTCCTTCAAACTGTACAGCTATGAAAGAGAGGAAATGATTAAACCCTGCATATACTTTCCCTTGAAATTATTGAACCTTAACTTCTCTAGAAGGTAAGAAATGCAACACAATAGTAGAGCAGTCACTCACTTACTTCCTGTTTTCTGTGTCTTCATCCCTGTTTCCTGGCACTTGTTTCTCTTACTGTCTCCCCTGTGACCATGTTAAGGCAATTGTCAATCCCTTTTGCAGAGGAACCATTCAGGTGCCTGGATGGATTTTTATTTCCACTTTACAGCACAAGGGTCAACAGAGTTGACCAGAGGAGCCCAACACACTTCTTGTTCTGGGCCCCTCATCGTTCCAGTCACGCTTGGAGCAGTTCAGGGTGATGCTGGATGTCTTCAGACCTCACTGTGACCTGCAAGAAGTGAGCTACGGTAGCGATCCAGCAATTGATGGATTGATAACTGTGGCATATCTGCCCTTGAAGTACTAAACAGGGAAAAAGCTTGGCAGATACAAGTCCAAGGTCTTTAGTACAATCTGAGCTTGCTGTGTGGTAAAGAAGGCAGGAGCAGGACAGACAGCTACTAAGCAAAGATGGCTTTCTGGTACACATATTTCCTAAAACTAATTTACATCAGAGCTAGGATTTTTTTGTAACTTTTCATTTCAATAGTAACATGCAAAGAAGAGAGGAGAAGACAGTCACATCAGTAATACAGCTTAGCTAATAAGAGCAGCTAGGGAAATCTTTGCAGTTAATTGGACTTTGGAAATCATGAGCAAGAAAAAAAGGTGAATTCCTACACAGAATACACCTTTTCATGCATTTGATCCATGTAATTTACTTTTCTTTTCTATGCTTTTTTTTGCAAAATGCAAGTAAGTGTTCTAGTTTATGAAGTAGCTGAAGCATTTTTGAAGTTTAGTTGTAGATAAGATTGAACAGTTAAAAGCATACTGAATATTCCTTTGAATGCTTAAAATTAGGCAATTAGAACTGTAGTTAAGCACTAAAATAGAAATGATGTAATTTTCCAAAGAGCAAAAATGTAACAGCTCCCAGTGATACTATCTATATTTGACTCCTGTGGAAATCAATAAGGTAATTCAGTTCCTCAATTTTAGATGCATTTTTAAAAATGGTGGAGTGAACCTCTTTTCTTCTCAGTTCCTGTGCTGTACAGAGGAAAGGAAGTTTACCTACCTAAGAGAGCTTTTGGGAGATGTTTGTAAGTAGCATATAAGGCTATTTGAGAGCATCCTTTGAGCTGTACTTTTTGAATGTCCCAGCACAATGTCAGTTATTCATGTATATAATGAAAAACAACAAAGTATCCCAGAAGTTGGAGGACATATGGTTTTTCCCTGCTTAGCTGGTCTGTAATGCTGATGTTACACAGAAGTGTGAGGTAAGGACTACTGCTATCCTTCGACCTTGGGACTCTGCATAATTGTTTGCCATGTACTCTTTGCACAAAAGGACTGGATAGGAGTTGAAAGATGTCGGACGCTCGACTATCAGTGATCACATTTTGCTGTCTACATCCAGGCTGAATCTGGGCATATCCATTTCTTTTTTAGGAGCTTGCCATTCTCCTTTCCGTGAACAATAGCTTCCAGCTGCGAAAAAAAAAAGAGATTGTCCAAGCCTTCTAACCAGCAGAAATATTGCTTGCAATTCTGGTTTCTTTACTGCAGCTGTCTTTTGAGGGATAATATATTATTTCCTACTTATTTTTATAGGGTGGGAATTGATGAATTTGATTGGGATGAAACTGATGAATGTAACTGGATGAATGATACATGTTCTTTCATTGAAATGCAGCTTGCACATCTCATAGCTTTTGTAGAGGCAAGGTATTCTTAGGGGCTTACTGGGTGGTGTTTCTGCAGCAGCATTTGCCCCATGACAGTTTTGTGACCATAATACTATCACTTTGCTATGGTTCAACACATTTGGAGTTGGAGATGGCTGAGAAGTAATAGTGACTATTTTCAAAAACTCTTTTCGCTCTTGCTTCTGTCTAGTTCACTGCTAGGGCTTCGCAGAGTAACTGTTGCTTGTCCTGCATGTTTCCCAGTGCTGGAATGCCTACAGGAAAGACAAGATGAGAGTCAGTGACCTTCTGCTGAGTGTTTGTTCCCTAGGGTATGTTAACTCCCCAGCACTTCAAAATGAAAACACTTTGTGTCAAGCACATGACACATGCATGTTTGAAAAAAGGCCAAAGCAGAAGAGGGAGGAGATTTAAAGGAGAGAAAAAGCTGGTGATAATATGGGTGATTTAGAAATTTCCATTAAAAGAACAGGAGAGTTCCTTCCATTCAGCACCCTAGGTACTTCTTTAATCGCCATCTTCTGTACTTTTCTAGATAGGGTAGATGTAACAGAAGTAGGAAACATGCTTGGGCACAGATGAAGAATACAAAGATGGTCCTTATGATAGTTTTGGTGGAGTGTTTTGGATGGATGGCATTAGTAGTGTAGAAGTTTATTTGCTCTGCCTTCTGCTGCTGACTCTATTCAGCAGAAAACCAATGAGAGGGGGAATCAGTGACAGTCAGGGAGTGACAGGCAGAAGATGACTACAATCGGGGAGTGACAGACAGGAGAGAGCTCCAGGTAGGTGGGAGACTCAGAGCTGAAGGAGTCTCTTCTCAGCAGCTTACATGCCCTTGTGAAGTGGTCAAGATTCCACCCCCCACAACCCCGCCATGTATTCTGTGGGGAAATATGTTCATGTTTCTTTTAACTGTCTGATGGATAAGAGGACAGCCAGGTTTTTTTGTGTTCTTTTTCCATCAGCCTCGCTTCTTGGCAGGCTTGGGTCTGATAACTAAGCTGCTTATTGAATAACTAAAGGCTTTTAAGAAGACAGAACATTGTTAAAGGAGGGCCATCTAAGTAGCTTTGTTTAGATCACGATGTCCTTTTTGCGTGTAGAGGCAAGTTTTTTCAGAAATATTCTTCGTGCTTTAATCTTTTTTCCTTCTCTTTATTTCCCCCTCCCCAGTATATTGGGCCATTTCTGTTTCTGACATTCAGACATGATTGGCTTACATCAGGGCTTCAGGAGTCTGCGTGTCATTTGGCTGATGAAACGTGACTGTCTGTTCCAAGCTGGCTGGAAGTGCTTGAAGGGGTGGAGGAAGGAGTTGAGCAGGGGATTGCTCCCTCCGGCATAGGTGGTGAGCTGTAACACAGTTGTACGTCCAAACCCATACAGTATCTTTCACGAAAAGCATAGTAACCTAAAATAGATACAAAACTGCACAGAAAGCACAAAACCTACTGCAAGCCAATTTCCAGAAGCATTTTCAGCCAGCATTTAGGATGGTAATGGTGCTTCACATCTGACAGATCCTTCAGTGTTTGTCTTTGCATGAGGAATCTCTGTTTTGACTGAAGCTGGATTGTCTCTTGAACTCTTGTTGCTGTTCAAGCAGCATTTACTTAAAATGGAATGGCCAGCCCTAAGAAAATTATATGCTGTTCAGCTACCTAATTTGACCATAAATGCATATTTTTTGCAAAGTCACATAGGTTTCATATAACTCCTTATTCCCAACATACCAGCATTGTGGCTTTGAAGTCAGTGACTATATGAAGTGGTCTTGAGTGGCTTCCTCATATCCACTCCTCACACCCACCAAAGGTAGGACCTGCAGTCCTCATGCTACTGTAATGATGTCCCATTTTATTGCAGTGTTACGTATGTGCCCGCAGAAAATTTGGAAGAGTACAGGGCCAGTTTGGGACGACAGACAGAGGGAGCTGTGCCACTTGAACTTTTTCCTTCACATACTGTCAGGTGAGTCAAAAGACTTACTATTTTCTCCCATAGAACTCTCAGACGTAACTCTTTCCATACACTTTGCACAGTTCAGGAAGATAAGTTTTATTTTAGAACAGCTGAAAGATGGATTATTTTCTTCAGACCATTACAATAAAAATCTGTTCAGAATACAATTATTACTTTGGCTAGCAAATTTTTCTGACATTTTTACAAGGCTGTTTTATAGGTATTTGATCTACCCCAAACTGAGATTGAATACTGCCTCATCCTAAACTTCTCTTAAATGCCATGCAATTTGATTTATCTATTGCCACAAATACTCAGTGCTTCCATCATGAGAATTTGGCATTGATAGTCTTTCCACAACATACACTGGAAAGCAAGAATTGTGCTGTCCTTTTCCTTGAGTTTCAAAAATTCGTTACAGGTCAAAATATACAAAGTGACTAATAATTTTTGTTTTCTTGAAATTAATGTCCAAAAGCAATAACTGTTTTTGAATGCTGCTGTTGTAATTTCTTCCATTTTGGAAACAATAAATAATTACCTTCAGCTTTGATTTAGTCCTAGTTCCAAAATGCAGTGTCTTTTATTCTGTGGTTGTCAGTTGTTAGCCACTTAATTGCAGAGAGAAGTGGACAGGGAATCCCCAAATACAGTATGTGTTCTAACAGACATCTGAAAAAGTAGTTCCTTAACATGAGCCCTGTGTACAAATTCTAATGCTGGCAGGGTGATCCAGTACATGAAATTTTGCAATGAAATCTAGTGATTATGTGGGTTCTTTAAAAATGAATTGCATGGTTCTGTTCATCAGCAGGGAACTCCCAGAGCTTCCAGAGCGTGAAGAGGGGGAGGGAGAAGAAAGTGAACTTCAAAATGCAGCTTTCAGTAGCTGGAACCAGCCCAGAAAGTAAGTGCAGATCTGGTTACACAGTATAAAATCTCATCTGAATTCAAAAATTCTGAAACCTGTAATACATTTTAAGGGGAATAAGAAGACAACAGAGTTGCTGCACCTAAGTATATTGTACATTGCAGGAGTAATTTGCTGTTGATTTTTACTACCATTGGGCTAAATTCCTGCAATCTAGTGGTTTCTTGATTGCTTTAGTGATTTATCTTTATAGGGTGACTCTCTGGGAGCCATTAAGAAGAGGTAAGAGAAGGATTCAAAGTTTTGATTAGAATCCAAAATAAAGTGAACAATAGACACAATTACAGACTTTCTGAGCAATTCAGTAGATAACTCCCACTGAAAGACAAAACTTTCCCAGAAGAAGTTATTTCTGAGTGTTTTTAAACCACTGTGCAAATCCAGGTGTCTTCATTGTGCAGCAGTGTCATAATCACAACAGATTTTCATTTATTTCGGTTCTTGTTTATCACAACAGAGTTGAACTCTGGAGAGAGCCTAGCAAGTCACTGGGGATCAGCATTGTTGGAGGACGAGGGATGGGGAGCCGCCTGAGTAATGGAGAAGTGATGAGAGGGATCTTCATCAAGCATATCCTGGAAGACAGCCCAGCTGGCAAAAATGGAACGCTGAAAACCGGAGATCGGATCGTGGAGGTACCAGCCGAGTGCCTTTTGCTTGCAATATCCTCAGCATCTCAGGAGCCTTTGAGATGGATGTGTGGTCCTGAGCTGACAGCTGTGTAATTGCTCCAGCTGGCACCACTTGAGCCATGCAGAGTGTAGTACCATCTGCTCATGTTTGTGTGCAGGCAGCTTTAAGTTGAATATACAACCTAAAGCATAGATGACTGACTGTGTGAGCAGGGGTCTACAAACCCAGCAGTTCTACCTGCCTGTTTTAAAGCCAGCATGTGTAGAAAAAAAGTTTGGTGAAGCTAAAACGTTTTACTATTGCATGTTGGGTAGCAACAGAAAGGGCCAGTGAATAGCAGATCATGCAAATAAATGCCAAGCTTATTTCCCTCCTAAATCTTAATCAGATCACATCATTCTTGTGCAAGAATTAAGGGAGACACAATTTTTTTCCTCCTGACATGAAGAAAGCTGGATTTGATACAGAGGAAGTTAAGGGCATTGTGCCCATGCCTGAGGATAGGGTAGCCAGTATTGTTGCAGGGAGAAATTTATCTAGATTTATCTAGCCAGTCCTGTGCTCATGCAGCCACTTCTGCCTTCTCACCTAAAGATACTGAAGAATGAACATACTGAAAGGAATGTGTCTTTCCTGTGATGATTATCAATAAGTCATACTTCACCTTGTCTCCAGTGTCAGGCCGTTAGGAACTGCACTCCTCTTCATCCTGCTGGAGTCCTTAGCTGACTGTCCATCAGTAAGAACATAACAAGCAGGGTGATGGAGATGGTGATTCTTCCCCTGGAACAGACTGGACTTGGTTTACATGGTGAAACTTAAACTGAAGTTTACTGTCTGCTACAAGATCCATATAAAGGATCTTGAAGTAATACTTTAATATAGGTAGCACTTCCAGCAACAGGATGGAAGAGATTCCGGTAATAACAAGTTGGGAGGTGGAATTTAGCTTGATGGCCACAAAGTTAAAAAGCAGTCATTATATCTGAATACCTGGATTTTTATGAATGCAGTAATTGTCTCTGACAGTGATGCTTGCAGAAGTTGGAGTGGATGAATGAAATTAAGTAGCCAATGTTGTGTTAATGTGTCTGTTTCTGAATGAATTATTTGTTTCTCAAGTTGTGGCATATCTAGGCTTTTCTGTCTGCTACTGCGTACAGTATTTCAGACATGGGGAGTCAAGAGAGCTTTAGTGTTACTCAGTTCCTCATAGGTTTAGAATTTTCTCTCAGATTGATTTTGTGCTCTTTTAATTTACATTGGATGGTTAAGTTTCAGGTAGAGTAAGACAACTAAAAAGGTAGGAGTAATCCTCATTATATAACTTTTTGTTCAGGAATTGCCACTAATAAATAACCTTTCTGTGTTATCTTCTAGCTTTTATTATGGTCATTGTGAGAATGCTTTACTGATGCTAACCTCACCATAACATAGTTCTTACCTGGCTCGCAAGATGAGCTGTTTTATGCACCAGTACATACGAAGGCATGAAGAAAAGCAACCAGGGAAAAATTTGACCTTAGCCATCCTTTGTAAATGCTTTCTTCTAGATGAGAGAAAGCTTTTCAGCTTTGACCTGAAAATTTAACTTCTGGGGAAAGTGTCTAGTAGCTAAAATTGCTCTTATCTTGCTCTTAAAAAAAAAAAAAAAAAAAAAGGGAGAATGGAAAGAAAGGAAAAAAGTACACTGTACTGACATAATATCCCGTAATGAAAGACCCTCCAGCACCTAACAAGTTTCAGTTTGTAGATCTCATAAAGTCCTGGCAGGTAGGTTATTCCAAGATAGGATTTATAGGAGGCGGTATTTGACAAATGCTATCACTCGTTTCAGGTTACCTTATCTCTTCTCACTATCATATCTCTTGTATAACATTGCCTGTGGGAAAACGTATGGAGCCTGAACCAAGAATGTTGAAAAACTTGCTTTTAAAACCATGGAGAATATTTTTTTTATGTCCTTTCAGTGCTCTTGGAAATCTCAAGCCTGTGTGTGAGGGACCTCAGGCTGAGTCAGTAGAAACCTCTCCACCAGTAACAAACGTTTGGGCTTAGGTTTTAGTCAGAGTTCCCTAACCAAAACCCAAAGCTGATTCATGATTCTTGTAGCTTCTTGCAATGTTAAGATGAGGCCTTCCAATTACAGGTGGATGGAATTGACCTCAGAGATGCCAGCCACGAACAAGCTGTGGAAGCCATACGGAAGGCAGGCAATCCTGTAGTCTTTATGGTACAGAGCATTATAAGCAGACCAAGGGTAAGCATAAAGAATGTGAAAAGAGATGTAATACGTAGTAATAGATGAAACAAATATTCAAGGTGGTGGTGTTTGGGAATGGGATATTTAATCATGAAAGTTCCATCTGGGCTATTTTAGGAACAAAGATTTGATTTAAGTATTATTTCCATCTAGAATGAAATCGATTTGGATTTGGAATTACCCTCCAGCACGCCGTCCTCAAACTATTTTGAAAAGCCTCAAGAAAGATAATTTGTTGGGGGGCAGAGTAGGAGTCTTAACTAAAACCAGCTCTTAGAGATTGAAGCATGTCTGAGGAGTGCATGCAGAAATACAGCGCCTGTTAAAAAATTCATTGGACATTAATGAAAGGACGTAGAAGTACACGGAAGTTTTCTGTCACTAAGCTGCATGGACATTGCAGACAAAAGCTACTGAGCTTTAGTATAAGTTGCTTGCATCACTAGAAACTAAACTGCCTCATTGCAGAGTCTGTGTAAGCTGCATGTTTATTTACTAGTCGTCTCATAACTCTTGTTCCCCAGCCCGAGTCTCTATATAGCCCTTCTTCAGCTTCTGCTCCCTGTGGGCAGAAAACTACTAACCCATTTTATCATCAGTCATCTAAGGTAAAGTTGCATGAAAAAGCTCTGTTGAATGTTGGTTATTGATACTCAAGCTACTAAAGTAAAGCTTTTGCATTTGCTGTGATGTGAACAAAACTACCACTGCTGAATGTTTAGGCCAGTTTGTGATGGGAATGATGCCATTACTCTATCACCACTTTTCTTTAGAGAATGCTTCTTTGCTATTATTAATTGTGATTCTTTGTTTTCTTTATTTTCCAATTATTAAGCTTGTTAGTTATTTCTTGGCTGTTTATTAACAAACCTTTGTTTCTCTGTAAGCAGAAATATTGCAAATGCTCTTACTGTACACACGCGTTGCATTGTGATCTTTGTAAATGGCATATTTATTGTCTTCATCTTTCGAAACTTGCATCTGTACTTTATACTAAGATCTTATAAGGGAATTTCCCGCCTTCATTCCTGTGCAGTCACCCAGATGGCTAGCTATCTGCACACAGTAGCTGTCTTTAATATGGTACCTCTATGTATTTAGCAAGGCAGTCAGTTTCAAGTGTCATATTGCTAATGAGGCAGTTTCTTCCTCCCTTTTTTTCTGCCTGGCTTCTGTAGTAGTTAAAGAGATTCTAAGTGTAGTCCAGAATAGCCCTAATAATGCAAATGCACCGTGAAAAACTAGTTGATAGTTTTGCTAGCAAGCAGTTATCCGTCAAATCTGTGTTCCATACTGGTACTGCTCTGTGTATTTCTGAGTAAGAATTAATCTATCACTGTGGTTATTGTCCCAGGTAATTTGTAGGATTAGAGCATTGTGCTATATGAAATGCTAGCTAGTTTCTGATACCTTAGCATCCTGGACACATTAATGAAATGCTGAAGACATGTTAGTTGGGGGGAAAAAAAAAAGGTAAAATAAATCCTGTTATTTTAGGTTTTGTTTGGGGGGAAAAAAAAAAGATAAAAGGGAAAATATCCTTTATTTTACCATTTGCTTTTCTTGTCCTAGACTGTGCAAGAAAGCATGTTAAATGTAGCTGTTTAGGCAAACTCAAGTGCTTCATGTTTTAGCACAGTAATCAGACCGTATTAATACAATGCTTGGTCCATGGATTAGAATTTGAGCTAGCAGTACTATTTTAGGTGCTATGGCATCACGAAAAAATACAAAAGGCAGGATTTGAATTACTGTGGCTGGTCTTTTGTTTTCTCTTTTACTAGGATTTCACTGTTTATATACAAAATGTTTGTGATGCTTGTTTTAGTTGCTTGAAATTTAATCAAGATACAATTAAAAATTTTATGCAGATGACAAATGTAATAGGATCGTTACACTGGCAAATTACTTTTCCCAAACTTCTCTTTATAAAAGTCAGAATCAAATGTGAATTGCATGTGTAAGCGGAAAATCTTGTACTGTAGAGAAAGTGCCTGTTGACTTTGAGTGACTCACTGGTGAAGAAACCTTGTTCATGCACAGCTCTGCTTTCTCATTGCTGAAGATACTGTAGAACCAAGACTTATGTTGTCTTGCCAAATTACATTACTTCTTGTTTTGCAAAATAATATTTGAGAATAAATGTTTAAGAATATATTTTCTATTTTCAAGAGCATTTAAAAAAACAGAATGCTTTAAGAAAATTTTTAAACCGCCACATATATCTGGATTAAATTACTGTGATATAAAAATACCGGTTGATGCTGCAAGCCTTTTACCATCCTTTCCACTATGCTGCTTATTTTCCAGCAGTGTTAAACTTACGGCCCCAAGACATTTAGGTGATTGCCAGATGGATACACCTAGTGTAGAAATTACTTTTAAGTATACATTGAACAGTATTTCCAATGTACTATACAAAATCAGAGTTGTTCTCTCTTTATTAAACAGGTTCTGATCTTAAAATTACAGTACAGTACAAAAACTGCATACCGAATATAAGTGGTTGATTACATCCTTTAATTTTGTCTAAATATGAAAACTCTTTTTGTGTTAAATAATAATGAGGAAGTACCTTGTATTGTTTAAGGAGAAGATTGGAGATTTTAGTTTCATTAAACTGTAAATTCAGAAAATTGTAGATGCATGCACACACATACAAAGTAATCTGTGAAAGTTCTTATTAGATTCGAAATCCAGTTAGAGATGCCTAATACTACTAAACCTTCTCTTTTGTGAAATACCCAGTTAGTGTGTTACCAAAAGACCTAAATCAAATTATGAGAATTAATCTGTGGTTTTCAAAATAATCTAAACGTACTGCATTATTATAAAGAATTGTGTTTATTCTAATGCAGAAATCCACAATTTTATATTTAACTAATGTGTTAGAGTATCCCATATACTGAGGTACTTGGACAAAATTGTGCAAATATTACAGCAAGCAAATTTTCTGTTGTTCATGCTGCAGAATTCTGCACTTTATGTGCTTTCTGGGCTAGAACAGGTATGAGGATCATTGCTTTTCCTCTATGCTCTACTAAACATAGCTGATACAAACACAGGGCAAATACAGTTTTGCTTATCTTCCCATGTCTGTAGTAAAGTGCAGGAGGTGGACCTTGTTTGGTTAGCACAAACAGCTAAATAAATATGTTTTGTTTCATGAGTCACAAAGGGTTCATTTAAAAATGTTTTTGCTTGGTTTCTGTTATGTTTTCCTTTTAGAACCCTTCCCTGCCCTTCCCTCAGAACGGTCTTTTCTGTAGACCAGCTGTCTTCAGTAGTGCTAACCCGTTTGCTGATTCTTCTCAGTTCAACACTAACAAGGTTGAGTGATGACACACTGTCTGCTTTTAACTCACCAAACTTCATATGTGTGCTTCTTTGCCATTAGTGTCTCTTTGCTTTTAAATACTTTTATACCAATTTGGGTAAAATATCGTGCTGATGAGAGTGGAATTTCTGTGTAGTGAATTAAAGACACAGACACGCATGCACATAGAAAAGTTTTGAAGAAGTTAAAAAATGCCAGCTCCATTAATCATAACCACTAAATCTGATCTAATCAGAGCTGCCAAAGGAGTAGGTTCCAATTACAAAATCAGTCCCTGTGGTATATGTTAAAATATCCACCTAAGTGTAACTCTCTCATCAGCATGATGTGTTTTGCTGCTATGTACTTCATTTTCTTTTTGTGTGGTTAGAACTTTCCAGCTTTGATATCTCTTTTTTCTTTTTGCATGAAAAAAAAAAAACATTGGCAGCTTTTGTTTTATGATGCTGAAAATATTTTCCCTCTGCTTCTCAACAATTCTTTTAATGCACCATGAACAGGATGCTGACATCTTTGGGAATATGAAAAAAGTTAGATTCATATTTTTGTGGTTAGTGCTTACTGCATCTTACTCGTATTTGGAACAGAGTTAACCCCTAACACAATAATAAATAAGGGCTTAATTCTTATGTGCATGCATTTCTGTTTTAATAAAATAATTTCTAGCTGGTGGTACATCTTAGGAGTGATTGTGCCCTTTGTCTGTTTTCCCATGTTGTTGAATATATCAAATGTACAACAAACATTTATGATATGATGTGTGGTGTATAATTGCATGTGTGTTTTTGAAATCTGTCTTTGTGTTTGTTACAGTTCTGAGGAAAGGGAGTAGAAGTGTAACATGAACGATGGCTTGTATTTTCTATATTTTCAAAAGTATTTCTGAAAAAAATTACACATTTTTAGAGAAAACCTAATGTTTTTGCAGTTTCTGCATAATTCCTTTTTTAACGTTAAGAATGACCTTTTGTCATCTGCGTCTGTTTCTGCTGAAGTAAAGTTCATGTAAAGTAAGAAACTTTGCTGAATCAAAGTCCTTAATAACCCCTTAAATACTTTTGTCCATTTATAAATGGAGTTAATAAAATTGCTGCAGTTAGTAAAATGAATCCGTAATTGAAAATGAGTTATTCATTAATAATGCTGTGTATAGCCAAAGGTACTGTAACATGTGGATTGCTGTTTTCTGTTACTGTAGGAGGTATCGAATCCAATTAGGGTTACCTTCCGTTGTTCCCCAACTAACCCTTTTGCTCCCACACCATTCAAGGTTTGTCTTGATTCCAGTGAGTGGGTCCTACCTTATGTGTGCTGTACTTTTGTACATGGCCTGTGATACCTTCCAGAGTACTGCTTGTTCTTCCGCATGTGCCTCGTTTGTTGACAGTGGTACTGCTCCAAACTTGCTACCATTTTTAATATTTGCTTGGCTGTGATTGGAGTGACCCTGGTAGCCAAATGGGTTCATGCACTGTCTGATGCTTCGCGTTTTAAATGAAATACTGTGCCACAGCATACTGAAAGTATTTCATGAGTTAAAGCATTTTAGATTTTTTTATGTGTGGCCCGATTCAGGGAGCGAAAGTCTTATGTGTGTGTAAACTGCAGGCACCAGCTTCTGCTGCTGGTGGTGCATGCATGGCAGGCTGAGTTCTGGAGGCAGAACGTGGTCCCCTCTGCCCAGATGGCATTGTAACACCCTTTTTACCCTCCTCAGAAAGGAACCTTGCCTTTACTTTTGTTTCAGCATTTGCTTAAACATCAGACATGTTTGGATTTATGTATATGTGCACAAAGGTAAAGAAAGAAGTATTTTTCTGTCAATCAGATTATGGTGGCTGCAGTTCACAAGTGCTAATCTGTCAGGATATAGCCATACATCCAGACTTTACAGATATTCCGGAGGTCCCCGAGAGCAATTTTTTTGTTCTTTTTTCTTTGTTCAGTTTTTCCTTAATTTTGCAAAGTTCTTGGACACTGTCATTTACCAGGGTTACCACTAAAGTGATACGTTAATTTTGGTTTTAAAACACAGAGACTACTGTAAGGTCTGCTGATCTGGGCTGCTCTCACACTGTATTTCTTAATTTTTTCAGTATGTTATGTAGCTTTCTAGTTAAAACTCTAGGAAGCACTCTGAAAAATTAGTGTTTCTAGAACTACTGTTCCCTTCACCCGTCCTTGAGGTAGAGGTCTGTCACCAGCTTTTCTCCATGGTGGATGCATGGATTTCTGATTATGAAAAATGACTTTGAATGTTATTAAGTAGTGTTTCCACCCTCCTCTAATTCCAGTGGGTAACAATGTCTTTGCTAAAATTTTGCTACTTCATTTGAGGTTTATGTCTGCCCTGTAACTATTAGCATATTTTAGAGTATAATTTGCATACATTGGAAATAGTTCCTGCATGAAGTTTAGTAACACAAGGTATCATCTCATCAGGATAGCATTGTCTTAGGTTTGAAGCATGGATCAATGTGACTGACATAATGATACAAAAAATCATATATCATTAATATGCATTTTTTATAAAAATGGTTGGCTTGGGTGCCATATTAAAACTTCCCACAGTTATTGACTTCTTAGTTAAGGTCCTAGAAAATGTTCCTGAATGACAGGAAAATCTTTTTCAAGCAGAAGCAGAATGAGGGAACTGAATAGGACCTTTGTGTTTTCTTTAAACCTTTGGGAATATATAGAGAATGAAGGTAACTAATTTTCCCTGAGAGATGGGACTTTCCTTAAATCTTAGCATGACTAAATTGGTGACTCTAGTTTTTTCAACAGAGTCAATTTAAAGCGGATTGAAGTCTTCCAAGGTGTATGCTGTTGTCCATTTCACTGTTGCCTCTGAAGAAGAAATTGTCTCAGTGTTTTTGGCACCCAGAGACACTATCTGAGATATTGTGTTCAAACTTTTGCTAATGGAGGTAATGAAAGCTGAAATGAGAACAGGGCCATGAAACTAGGGCAATACCTGAAAAGCCTAGTGCTGGAAAAATACTTGGTTTTCATCTAAAGTTGGGCAGCTGATCTGCCAAGTATCAAAGTCTCTTGAGCGTGCATAAGCTTCAGAATGATGATATTCAGACCCAAGTTTCTTGCCTACATGTTTACTCTGAGGAAACCAAAATTACGCAAATTACAAACACTTAGCGAAGTCCCTGATCAGAGTCCATATTCCTCAGGGAAACTGACTTGAATGGAGGCTTTCCAGATTGTGGATTTGGGTGTTTAACCATTATATTGCAGTAGTCATGTGTTTATACTTTTTAACTTTTTGTGAATCTGAATAGACCACATACATCAAGATTGAAAGTATTTGTCTCCTTTGTGATTTAATCTGTATCTTCCTTTATTTGATCTTCCCTGTAGAGCTTATATGAAACCAGTAAATAAGACTGAAAAAGTCCAGTTACTGTTGATTTCTTCAGTTACTGTCTGTTTCATTTTGGTTTTGAATTGTCCTTTCAGTTAATAAACCAGTTATTTTCTTTTTTCTGGAGGCCTTTCTGAAATCACGTAGTTCTTTGTTTCCTTTCCCTTTCCTCCCGTTTGACTTCCAAAGCATAAGATAGGATGAAATTACATGTGGTGGCTTTTAAAAATAAAATGAAGTAGAAGTCTTTTACAAATATGGCATTTTAAAAAAATCACTTGAGTCTTCATAAGAGACTTTTTCCAAAAAGTAAAGTGGCACATAAAACTTTACTGAATTGGGCTTTTGTTGTGTGTTCTGTTTGCTTATGAATACATTTTGGAGTGATGTTCTCTCTTACCTTGCCTGGTGTTTGTTTCTGTCTTTGATCTCTTGCAGCCTTTCTGTGCCGTGTTATTAATTTAGAATTCCAGCTGCTTGGTATTTAAACTTCAAAGCCATAGTCATCGCCATTTTGACATTTTTGTATACTAGTTTGCCCTACACAGAGTCTGCATCTGCTCAGCCACTGCATTTTTCTTATTCTCCACAGGCATTCGGTCAGTCCGATTTAGAGCCAGAAAAGACTTCACTTTGTAACTTGCCTCTGCCCCCTCCTTCAGCATTTTCAGGAATGAGCTGTGATGTTGCACAGTCATCTTCTAGCAGAGTCCCAGACGATGTGGAGGAGGATGAGTTCGGTTACAGCTGGCGTAAGTTTATCCTTTGTGATAATGTTTGAAATATTCAGTGTTGAAATAGCACTGCAGCAGAAAAAAAGGGGGGTCCAGTTTGAACTACTTTGTTCTCCTGTGCTTTGTGGTTTGGGTGTTAAATGTTGCTGTCAGCTTTTAGTTGTGCTTGGTCAGATGCACATGGTGAAATGTAAGACTAATTTCTTCTTCTTCATTGCATTCCAACCTCTGTTTTCCTCCGTGATCCAAATTCACTGTTTCACATGTAGGACTACTTGAAGAATTTCAGTGTGCTTTAGGTAACTGATGGCAGTGATTGATGTGATAGCTTCTGTTACCTGAAGGTGTTACTGGAGAAAAGATTATTGCTTTTATGTTTGAAAAGTCTTTTTTTAAGAGAAGTTTGAATGTCTTCCAAAGTTAGAAGGAAAACAAGGAACTAGAAATGCTGTTATAAATCAACTAAGGCTCATTTTAAAAGACAGTGTGGTATACACTTAAAATTTTCTTATCCAATTTTGGATTTTCCTGTCTGATACTGCCCACTGGCCACTGATCTTGACTCTCTAGATGACTTGTGAAACTTTCTAATGTAAATCCAACCTCTGCTGCCCACGCGTTTACATTTTTACACACTTCTACCTTTAGAAAAGATCGTGCAACGCTATGGAGATCTGCCAGGGGAGCTACACATGATTGAGCTGGAAAAAGGAAGGACAGGTCTGGGACTTAGTCTTGCTGGTAACAAAGACCGATCCAGGATGAGTGTCTTTATAGTGGGAATTGATCCAAATGGAGCAGCTGGCAAAGATGGCAGGTTACAAATTGCAGATGAGTTACTAGAGGTGAGTCTTTGCAATTAATACTGAAACTCAAACACACTGACTTAAACTGCACTAAAATACTAGATTCTTACTGCAATATAGATGTTCTTTAGTGGACTTGGAAGTCCTCAAGTTATCCAAGTTGACATCTCTGTGCTACCAGATTTTCATTCTGGTGCATGCCAATTAGTTGCAGCTGGGATTTTTTTTCCCTGGTTAGAGTAGTATTAAGTAAAAGTGTATGTGTATTTAAGATGGATAAAAATGGGGGATGACAGCAGTTTCTGGGTTATGGAGGTGTACGGAAGAACAGTGTATTGCAGACCATGGACAATATAGAAGTCCTGTAGTCCATCCATCTGTGGAGTGCTCCAGACTTGCTCTCTGTCTACTGGAGGTGTGCTAATATCAGAATATTTTTACATTGTGTAACATGCAAAATGGATATTAAATTGGGGAAACAGGAACAGATCCATTTGTATTACGAACTTTTATCTCATGACACATTCGGGCTGTTTTCTAGTGACTTTGTGGAGAGACCCAGCTGCTGAATGTGCAGCTAACATTCCCAATAAGTATATGAGCATAAGGTATATTTATATATTACCACAGTTCAGTTGATGATACTTGCAGATACATTCTCTGCTATAGCTTTTCCCATTCTTTCTGATAGCAGTAGGTAACATTAGCCTCGCAGAAATGCTTTGTGTAACTTCAAAACTGTATGTGGAGGTGTTTGAGAATGCACTGGGGAGATAGTACAGGGAGGGAATGGTGAAACTGAACGAAACTTGAGGGAGACACTGAGAGAATAAACAGTGTAGGCTGGTGGTTGCAGACTAGAGAGAAACTAAGGAATTTGTGGCACTGTGGACCTAGTCTCATGGAGGGACCTGTTAGTTGCAGAGTCTAATGTTACCTGCTAGAGGGTTCTCTTGAATCACTTAAAATGTCTGTTTTCAAAACCTTGACATTGCAGATGCTGGGTATCCTCCGAACACATTGAAACACATCTGAGTCGGCTCTCATGATTTCTTGCTTACTGTCCATGTTGTAAACCTACAAAGTGATGCTAAGAGGTTGTCTCAAACTCTTCTGACTGGAGGCGTCTGAGCTTGCTCCTTATGTTCCCAAGTAGCTGTTCATCAGCTGTGGTGGTCCATGCCCCATCCCCCAGATGACAACCTGACCATGGTTCTTCACAAGTCCATGGCAAACACTGGAAGCAGTGCTGTATCTGGATTTTCACCTCCAGTGTAAATGACAGGGCTCAGTAGCCCTGTGACCATGCCTGGTGGACACAGTCTGCGTGGGAGCTGAGGGATTGCTGTTTTGCTCAGCCCTCAGTTCAATGTCTTGCATCTGTTGCTCACTGTTCACTGATTCTCTGCTTCTCTGCCTCTATTAGTACTATCTCGGTGTGTGTTGTGTTATTTTCCCTGTGTGTAGGTCCAAGCTGTTCTTTCCCAGTCATTTCCCCTTTCTTAGACTGGACTTCTGCACAGTAGTTTTCCATTTCCAAGAACAAATGCAACTAATAAAATGTGAGTGAATAGTGGCCTTAGTCTGCAAATTCACACTGATACCTCCAATCATACCTGAATCGTAGGAGCTTTAGGGGGTTTCTGTGAGTCTGCTCTGCCGAATGAAGACGATGATTGTCAGGTCAAATCTTCAGATTGTAAAGGCATCAGTGTTCAGAGTCCTGTGTATGAAGTGCCTGGCTCAGAGCTGGCATTCAATAAGTAATAGCAATCTCATTGCTGGATATAAGCAATTCATTTATTTGTTATGGTTAGAATTTTCCGTGGCCCTGCTTTATCACCACATCAGTCATGAGGTGATCAATGGCAAGTGGAAATAGATGATGTGCCAAGTCAGCCAGTGTAACTCAGAGAATGACGTCTTTAGCACTGTGACAGTGTTAGCTGGAAATCATATTATAAGGAATTTTTTACTGGGAGTGAAAGCAGGACAGAACATATGCTGTTATTTTAATACAATTGCTGCTTTAGCCAGTGATGTGGGATAATGGATTTTTTTAAGGCTTAAAGATTTGTTAAAAGTATGAGGGAATTAAAATGTTTTGAGAAATAATTGCTACCTTCCTTTATATAGATAAATGGGCAAATACTCTATGGAAGGACTCATCAGAATGCTTCCTCAATAATCAAATGTGCACCATCTAAAGTAAAGATAATCTTTATTAGGTAAGTTCTGGTTAAATGTTCGACTGAAAAGGTTTATTTTTAATATGCTCAAGTTTGACACAGAGTGTTTCTGTTTTATTTTTCTTTTTGGTAAGGTAGATGTGCTTTTGAACCCAGTTCTTAGTAATTGTTAAATATGTCTTGAGTTTTCTGGTTTGATATTTGCATTGTGCATTCCAGAAATAAAGTAAAAGAAAGCGCTAGACCTAAACTTGTTCTAAGAAAGACGGTACTGTATTACACAATCTTACTGCATTCTTACTACATTCTTTAACTGAATCTATTGTAGAAATAAAGATGCAGTAAGTCAGATGGCTGTTTGCCCTGCAAAGTCAGTAGAGGCCTCACAGTGTACTTCAGAGACACTTCAACATCAAGAGGTAAAGTAAATTTTTGTTTTTCTCATTTGACTGAGATACTGTCATTGTTCTGGATAGAGGAGTGCCCTGTCTGCTTAACAAATAGTACAAAAGAAAAAGAAATCCAAGTGAAAAACAAATGAGATTTTAGTAAAGCTGCTAAATTTAGTAAATCTGTGGTCAATTCTGTTTTATTTTGTGTTCATCTAAACTATGAAGTAAATCTAACATTCCCGTGAATAGGATTTTTAAATGAATCCAGAAAACAATTAGATCCACTTTAAATGTTTGTGCACTACTTTATTTTGATGCAAAATGTTGAATATGGTTGCTCACAGTTATATTTTCATTTTCTATTAGATTGACATCAGTGCTGCAAACTCCAGTGCTTGTTCTGACTTCAGTTCATGTAAAAGCATTCAGTATGTGGAACTCCCTAAGGTATGGGCTGAAAATGAAAGGTACAACAGCCACATTTGTGTTCACTAGCTTGCTTTTTTTGTAATGGAGTCCCTCTTATGGCAAACGAACTTTGTCTCTTACTGGAAGTCAGAATAGAGATTTCTAGATGTCTTCTCTTCCTACTTGTGAATGGACCCCAAAGTTTTCCTGACATAATGACTGTCTTTGGCAACCTCATGAGTCTCTAACTTCACATAAATTTGCCAATTGCTGTGTGTCTCTGGAAGAAGTCACGTCTTGTCCTATTTGCAGAACTTTTGCTAACTAGCTGCTGCTAGTACCTCAGGTAAAAATATTGCCTTAGTTGTTCAAAGTAAACAAAATACCGGATTGTAAGAACCAAATCTCCCCAAACAACATACATATTTAGTGGAAATTGTGCAGCTGGGAGAAAATGGCTAGGTGTTCTGTAACTATGAAGCTTCCAAATGAGGGTTGAAAAATTGCTGCTCTTGCTTATTGACATGGATAAGGCAGTTGCATTCATTGGACATAAAGCTAGAGATTTCCGGACTGTTGGTAAGTTTTTCTCCTTGGAAAGCATCTAGCATTCCATTGTTAACCAGGAGAATATCTTACAGATGATGGTATCTGGATGATTTAATTTTAGGTGAATACATTAGGAAAATTTCACTCTGCCACAAACATTTACTAATTTCACAGGAAGAGCATACATTTTTCCATCCTCTGTATTTTCCATTCCTGTGTATATTTTTTCTGTGGTTTCAAATAATGAATTTAAGCTATATCATGAAGTTTTATTTACCTCTGTTTGTAGTTTCCAAATATTTTGTGTTTCTTCTATCTATTGACTTAACAACTGAATCACAATTGACTTTGTAAGTTTCAAAGGAGTAGATTTGAGTTTAGAAGTGTTTGAGATTTATCTTGGTAGCCAATATACTGTTTGTAGGTTGGCAAAATCTATTTCAGAAATAGGTTAGTTTAAAACAAAAATATTGATATATTGTGAAAACCCAAATGTTTTTTATGTCCACAGGCTTCACTAGTCTTTAGTGAGTGTATTCTAAAATTTTGATAAACACAATACCTAACCATTTGCATTTTTCTGTTTGCCTCAGGATCAAGGAGGCTTTGGAATTGCCATTAGTGAAGAAGACACAGTTAATGGAGTAGTTATTAAGAGCTTAACAGATCATGGTGCAGCAGCAAAGGTATGAGAACATTTAAAATCCAACTAGGCAATAAGAAATGTTCTTTGGAGTAGCATCCAGAGCTCATCTTTTTTTATTCTATGTTTTTTCTAGGATGGACGAATCAAAGTTGGAGATCAGATCCTGGCAGTGGATGATGAAATCGTTGTGGGATATCCAGTAGAAAAGGTGCTTCTGAAGTGTCAGGAATGTTGCAGAAATCACACCACTTAATGTAGGAGGTGATTGTGTCTTAAACAAACCAGTAGGTTTTTTGTGACTATATTCTGACTTCATTTTCAAAGCTGGCTAAAGAACCAAAGATCCACAGGCATTATCTGGATAAGGAAACTACTGCAGGATAACCTAAAGCCTGCTATTTTACATTAATGCATTACATGTATCATCTCTCTCTCTGCTACAAATGTGATTTCTTTTTTTCCCCATGGTTCAGATCTGGTGACTGAAAGACACTTACTTGTGGGATAAATGCTGTGACCTGTCACTCAATAATAACTGTTCATAGCTACTCCCCTTTAAAAGTATTAGAACCAGTAAAATAAATATGTGCAAATTTACATGAGTGAGTTACATCAGTGGTAAATCAGGTCATGAACTTATACATGGGGAGTGTGAGTAATAATGACCTCATTATATTCCATGCCTGATGATTTCAACAGTTTGGAGAAAACTCTTTCTATTCCTAAATAACAAGATTTATTTTTAACTTCGAGCTCTGCAAAGTCAGTTTGAGTTCTCTAATGAATAAAGGAGGGCTTTCTCTAACACCTGCCTTCTACCAAGAAAAGTGATTCTTTAGGTATGAGAAGATTACTTTCTGTTTGTTAAAGGGCAATTAGGAGAGCATCCATCTCACTATTTGATGCACTGCTATCTCTGAAGCAGTAAATGAGTAAGTGAGAGTGGATTTATCTGCAGCGAAGTAGGTTGGCTTTGGAAGAAGAGAGAGAGAGGTGGAGTAAGTAATTTCTGAAAATACTTCTAATTCTACTGAACTGTAAAGTTTTGGGAGGATTTGGTGTCTTTTCTGTGAGCAATTAATTTTTAAGTTTTTTCAGTATCCCTTTAAAGTAGATTTTGCATTATACCCTAGTGTCCTTCTCTCCTTCCCATAGTTCAGATAATATTTTCAGCTTTTCCTTCCAGATGTGTGTCTGATTAAGGAGCTAGGATGGCAGTAGCACATTTATTTAGATGAGTAGATGTTTTGACCTTGACTTCTGTAGGATCGGAATTGAGCTCCACCCAAGTGTTAAAAGACAACACTAGTTTTCTGATTTTTCTAATAATTGCTATGAACATAGTATTTTGTCCAGAGAAACTATGGCAAGGCTTCCACATTCTCATCTGGTATAGTTTGGTGAAGTTTCATGAAAACTGCTTAATTAACATCAGCCAAGTCTAGCCCACAGTTAACTCTACTGCTGTTTCTTTTAAAAAACATCAATATTTGTCCTTGTTCATTACCAAGAACACCTGCAGGATTGTGACTTGTATCTCCAGTTTGCAGAACAGTTATTCCGCTTTATTTTTGTTCTACAACTGAACAGTGCAGTTATACTCTTCACCAGCTTTTCTCTTTATCATTCAGTTTATTAGTCTCCTGAAGACATCCAAAACTATGGTGAGGCTTACCATCAACTCAGCAGAGATGGATAGCCTGGCTGCAGCACCAGTACCTTCCAGTACTGCCGCAACAGAGAGAAGGAATATGCAGCCACCAGCAGCTGTCCCTTCTTCCAGCTCACCAGAACCAGAAGCAGTCAAAAGTAAGATTCTCTTTGTGTGTCTGTCGTCACTGGGGTTGTGACATAAAAATGAAGATCCAGCTTGTAAACAAATTTTCTTTTTTTGTGTGCACTCAGCTGTCTTCTGAGTTGCATTTTCTAGTACTTTCAGATTGCAGATCCGTATAAATAAAGCAGTGAGGCTCCACAACAAAGACCTACTTCTTGCTTTCCCACTCGCCTGTTGTAGAGTTGGGAGAATGGAGGGATTTCCTCCTCCCTCCCAAAGGATGTGCAGCAGATGCCTCTGTCATGAAGATCTAAGTGGGAGGCATTTCTTTAAATGAGGGAGAAAAGTCATATCACCTTTCCTAGAACAGAGGAATGGTTGAGACTGTCTTGCCATTTATGACTAGCCACGTTTGGCTCTCCCCCTTTAGAGTGGAGAGTCAAGATGCGACTGATAGATGATGATTATTGGTTAAGCAACACATTACTAAGAAGCTAATGATAACTAAATTGAGTAATGCGCACATCGGAGTTCATTTATATGCACATCACTACAAGTGTTACTGAGTCATGTTTCTATTGATTATTACTAGCAGTAGTATTGATACACAGTTACACTGCTATAAAGAAATCTTAAGAAACACATAGGAGACCTACTGGGCAATAATTCTTTTGTCTTCCTTTCTGCATTTAGTTTTACAATAAAATGTATTGCTTTGTCCAAATCTATCCCTTCCATCTCCACTCTGCCACAGCAAGTCTTAGGTGTAAAAACCTGATGAAGATACCAGCAGTGCACCCTTCACCATCCTAGGGATTTGTGACTGCAGTGTGGCTTCACTACCGTTCACAGGCATCCACAACCCAAGTGTTGGAATATCTCCCTCCTATTGGTTCTCCACCTGATTGTGTAATTTATTCCCCCACTTTCTTTTACCAAACCCACCTTTTTGCTGCCCCTGCATCTTACTTTCTCTGCACTGACTCCTTCCAAATAAGCAACCCATCCCTAACTATTTTTTCCCTATTCATCTGATTTCTACTACATCTCTGCCCAACTTTGGTGTTTCCAGCAGTGCTATGCAGGCAATTTTTGGCCCAGTACAGGTGCAGCTATCTAGAAGGAATCAACCTTTCATACCAAGACTCCCTTCTAATTCTTCAGTTCCTGTATTTCGTGTACATTTTACGCCTTCTGGACAGAATTGCAATACTTAAACCTTGACTCCCGTACTTAGCTCGAACTAGGCATAAGCAGTTGCTCATCATACGCATAAAGAACTTGCATAACAGAGCAGAAGAGAAACCTGCTCTGTACTTGCACAGAAGCTTTACCCTTAAAAAGTCTTATTTGTTCTTCTGGTTCCCTTCAGAGGCCAAGGCTCTTAGTTTTGAGGCTTACTGTCTTGCAGGACCTGTTGTTCACACTATACTTAAGTATTTGTGCAATATGAATCCATATTTCTGAATGATCAGGTCCTCCTTTAGTTTCAGTGGAACTTCTTTTAATGAATGCCCTTTTAAAGTGCCTCAAAAGGATCTAGATGCCTGTTTTTACCTTTTGGAAAAAATGTAATTTTGGTGTTTCTTTAAAGCACAGAGGACGCCAGTGACAGAGTTAATCTGAACATCGCAGACGTTTTAATTGCTGATTCTTTCCTTTAGTTGCTACGCAATATCCCTTCCTAGTATTTTAGCTTTTTTTTTGATGAAGGGTACAGATCTGACTAAAATACTGAAGCAAAGATCCATTTGTGACATACCAGAGATACTGAATTTACAGATAAATTGCTATGTAAGGATGCCATATGTATTTGCACTGTGAGAATATCTGTTTACACCACCAAACTTACTGCATCCCACAGCTGTGTCAGTGGCCAGTTAAAAGTTGGACTGATGTAAAAAGTTGTTTTTCAGCGCCACTAAATACAATGATGTTTATAAAACCTTTGAATTGATCATGGATTGCTGGACTTGTGAAGTACTGCTAAATTTGATTCATACTTCACATTCTTTCTCATGGTACAGATCTGAGTCTGAAATGGAATATTTAGTTGGATGGACCTTGACTTGACCCATTGCAAAAGTACAGGGCTGACATCCTTGAATCTATGTATTTAATACATACTGTGTACTTCATTTATCTCTGATCTACATTGCATAGTTGCTGGTGTAGATGTTTAAATTAAATTCCATCCTAAATAGAATCTGTTGTGTAGAGTAGCTTCTTTGGCTATCCAGACTGTGTTGCAGGTACTTGATGGTATGAAAACGGGACAAATGTGATTAAAGCTACAGGATAGTACTTGCCTGAGGGTAAGGGGGAGTTGGCAACATCATTCTCTGTAGCTCAGCTGTTCAGCTGTTGCTGTAGAGCTATCAATGGATTCGTAAAATGCTGTTTTAAAGTCAGTTTTCTAATATCAAGCCCTCTTACTGTAACCAGGATGTTTAATTGTTGTTTTAGACACAAGCAGATCTTCCACTCCAGCCACGTTAGCCTCTGACCCTGCTACTTGTCCCATCATTCCTGGATGTGAAACAACCATTGATATCTCCAAAGGGCGGACTGGTCTTGGTCTGAGCATTGTTGGAGGAGCAGATACTTTGCTGGTTGGTTGGAAAAATATGTGTGTCACTCAAGTGAAATACAAGAATAAAATTGAAATGTCTGATAGAAGAGATTTTTTCTTAATTTGTTTCTATAGCATTTAGAGAACGATATCAAAGGTACCAGTTCAGGGGAGAAAAAAAAAAAGGAAGAGAAAAGCACTGTTAAAATTGAAAATATAAGTGAACTTCCTACATATTGTTGTAATTTGTTCATCATACATCTGACTCTTTTGTTTATCACGGGTGAATTATAGTAGGAATTTTCAGTTGCTCTTAGTTCAAAGTAGGGGCATATTCTTTCAACATTCAATTTATTTTTGTTTTCTTTATCCACAGGGAGCAATCATTATCCATGAGGTATATGAAGAAGGAGCAGCATCTAAAGATGGAAGACTGTGGGCTGGGGATCAGATATTAGAGGTGTGGTGGTTTCTTTGGTCACTTTTATTGTCATTTGCTAGCTAGACATCTTCTATTTGTCTCCTGGAAGGTCTTGCACACTTTATCATTGTCTGCTTTCATTGCAGGTGAACGGGATTGACCTCAGGAATGCCACACATGATGAAGCAATAAATGTCCTCAGACAGACTCCCCAAAAAGTTCGTCTGACTGTGTACAGAGATGAGGCCCAGTACAAGGAGGAAGACATGTATGATATACTCAATGTAGAGCTCCAAAAGAAGCCTGGCAAAGGCCTTGGGCTGAGCATTGTTGGGAAAAGGTACGTATGTACCTGGAGAGTCAATGTCTGGGACTTGCTCAGTGTGCTCATGTTTCTGTTGGGATCTGATACTCAGATCCTGTGGTCTTGAAGGCCGTACATGTCATTTTTGTGCCTAAGCTAATTGGCCATTCCTAGAGGAGCTAGCCCAGTGTTTCTTAACAGAAAAATGAGACAGTATTTGTTGTGTTCCAAATAGCAAGCCATAAAAATGGCCCTCAAACAATACTGAGATGCAAAATCCGTGTGTGTATTTGCAGAAATGATACAGGCGTGTTTGTCTCGGACATCGTCAAAGGAGGAATAGCAGATACAGATGGGAGATTGATGCAAGGAGACCAGATACTGACAGTGAATGGAGAAGATGTTCGAAATGCTAACCAGGAGGCTGTTGCAGCTTTGCTAAAGGTATTGGGAAAAGAGATGGTGGATTAAAGTGGAGAACTGAGATCCAGAGTTTTTGAAAGCTTTAGTTTTATTCAGACTGAGTTCAGACTGTTATTGAGATATAAGTGAGAATGAACTGTGGGTCCAAATTTAAGTTTCCTGAAGTCTGGAGCATTCAGAATTTGATACTTTGCCTCATGAAGATGAGAGTAGTCATGGTGCAGAGAGCCATATGTTTATATGGCAACAGAAGACCATTACCTAGAACAACCCAAAACTTAACAGTGCGCTTTCTCCAAAAAACTAATAACTGGTTAACTGTCTCCTCACGTTTTTAGAAAGGTACGCAGAACTGACTTTAAGTGATCGAGAATTGATCACAGTAGTGCCAGAAAGTGATTACTTTCATAGTTGATAATGTTCATCTTTTTTTTTCTCTGTATGTCTAGTGTCACCTTACATCTATTAAATATTACAATGCATTTTGCAGTGACCAAGGCATCTAGTATAAGAAATAGCCGTCTCACAAAGATAACTCCTATGTGTGGCTCTTGGAACCAGAATTTCTGTTCTCAATAGATTTTGTGCTTCTGATGTCCTCCCCCAGTTTTCAAATCAGAATGAAGTCAGGTATACAACATTTCCTGTGGTCTGGCAGGAATTTCAGCTGGTCAGGCAGCTTGTCTGTTTTCCACCCAGGATTTTGAGACGTTCTTGCATGGTAAGGATTCCATCGAGTCAGCATTTTCCAAAGGAACACCATTCCACTGGAAAAAATTTAACAGCCACTACTCATAGCTGACTCCTGGATACATAGACACATGATCATGCTTCTTTGTACTCACATTCAAAGGCGTATTTTTGCAGGTCTTGAACAGTTGAACAGTTCCTCAAGCTTTCCCTTTTTTTTTTTTTTTTTGGTGGGGGTAGGCCGGGGGCACAGAGTGGGTTTAGAAAGAGGAGGTAGGAGCACTTTCTCTGTATTTTCAGCATGTGCCCATAAGTGAGAATGCCAGAACTGGATCTGTGTTTCTGGGGTAATAGTATACTTTTCCTTTCTTATCTGATACTTTATTTTGTCTAAGGACAGTGTGTTCCTTCTTCATACACTGCATTTTTACATCCCCTCTAAATTAAAATGCCGTTTTATCTGGAAAGTTTCTTTCATTTTGGCAAGCATTTTGGAGAATCTAATTGAAGATTCTTGGTTCCCACTTATTATTTGTATATTCATGTTTCAAATACTTCATCCCACTCAGTAGTACTTGTAATTAATTGTGCTAACCCTGAGAAATGAGGCTTTTAAAACACCTCAGATATATTATTGTTAACGATTCTGTTTTGTTCACACAGTATGAATGGAGTAATGCATGATCATTCACATGTAGACAGTCACGACTTTTAGTTCAGGTGTCAGTTCCATTTTCATTCACGAGAGTAAGATCTAGGAGCAAATTGTCTTGAACTGCCTGAAATGTATTTTGCTAGAATATTATTTATAATCTTTGGAAAATCCCAATGTATTTTAAGTAGCGTGAGACCACTAGAAAGTGTCGTGAGGTTGACAATTCCACCTGATCTCGCAGTATTCCTTTTTAAGTATCCTTAAAACATGTGAAAAGCTGCTCATTTTTTCCTCTCATTTGACTTACGGATTTATCAAATGGGAGTTTTCAGGAAGAGAGAGGAAGCTATCATAAAACTAAATATGAATTGATTTATTCACAAGTTCAGTTGGAAAGTATTACCTCCCACTTTCACACATTATAACTTTTAAATCTCATCTGTGGGTTAGCATTTTATGTGAGGATGTGGTAGTTTTAGGTACATGGATTACTTCCTCAGTTTTCCATTTTGGATAAAAGTTGTCCATATGGTTTAATACAAGTCAATTCAGACAAGCAGGAGAGAATGGTTTTGCCTGAACTTTGATCAAGTCTTTCCAAGGACATAGAGAAGTCAACATTATTTTAAAAAGTAAAAAGCAATTTAGTAATAAATCTGTTTTAGTGTCACCTCTGAGAGAATAGCAACAGGATATGAGGTATGGAAACCCTATTTGAATGGTTATCTCCTGTTGATGATTTTATATATCGGTCTATTTCTTACTGTGAGGTTTCTGGCAAATACATGACTCTCTCTTAGGATAATACAGCTAAAGCATGATAAATAAAAGCAAACTTAGGTAATATTAAGGTCTTTGCCTATAGAAATTCATACTAACGACTTCCCGGTGGAAGAAAGAAGGAAAAGCATAATAGCAACGAAACTTTGAAACTTCTGTATTTGAATATGTTGCAGATAGGTGGTCTTCTTTTGACACTACTTGTATTATTTCCAAAGTCGAGTTTTCTTAATGTTGTTTGTGATAATAACTTACGTATCTGTTTCCAAAATCAGCCTATTGTCTTGGTTTCTAAATATTTGATTTCAGGGTGAATTTTCTTCTGATATGTGCATTTTATGCAGTTATGTAAAAACTTAATAGTATAATTAAAAGCTTAAAGAGTAGAGGAAGGATTTTCCAATGTGCAAACAGTCCGTATCACCCAGCTTCCTGTTGGGAGTCAGATGCAGAAAGGTCACTTAAACTACAGAGAAATGTTTGGAAAACCTCTTGCCCAAAATTTTTTTCATTATGTTGGTATGGATCCAGAGTAACAGATAATTTCAAAAGCAGGAGAAAGATGAGTAACTACCAGTTAAAATACCATGTTCTCAGTCATATCAACAGAAATAATGGTGAGTACTTAGAGGTGTTACACTGGTTTTAGTGTTTATTGTGAGAATAGTCAATTTCACTATTGCTTGAAAAATGACATCTTGAAAATATGTGTTGACATTACAATTGAGAAGTCAAAACTACTCCCCTTTAAGTGAACGGTAAGAATTAGTCTTCTTGTGTAATTTTCACATCTGTATTGTAATACTGGTTAATCCAAAAAGCACCCTGCTCAGTATTGAATATCATGGTGTACTTAGTTTGTGTGGCTCTGATCCTGCCATGAACGCTGTCTGCTCAGTGCTCGTCACAAGGATGTTAGCCCATTGTTTTCCCCTCTGTCCATATTTTTTTCTTCTTCCACCATCTAATTAGTGACTTAAATATTGTCATAGTCTTTCATGTTGTAGACAGAAGAGATGCATTATAAGTGATTGTTTCTTTAGTGTTCGTTAGGTACGGTAAGATTAGAGATTGGAAGAATAAAAGCTGGTCCATTCCACTCCGAGAGGAGAACATCGCAGTGCAGCCAGGTGTGTAACTGTAAAACTGTTTAGTTTGGAAGAAATGATGGTTAAATAATGAAAGCAAATAAAAAGAATTGGTTTTGTGATGACAATGATTTTCCGCATATCTGATCCAAGATGAAGAAAAGCAGTTTTCATCTGCTTTGCAGCCTTTCAGTAACCATTTTATATGTTCATTTTAGCATATTGTATCTGTTAAAGACATAATCCAGCCAAAAACGTAATCCAGAAATGGCTTTTCTGTGTTACCTAGTCTGTTTTTTATGGCTCCAGCCTGGGAAGCAGAGCTTGCTCTGATTCTCATCAATACCAGAAGAAACTGGAGTGGTCTTTAAACTTCTGTGTTACTTTAGGAGTGCTTGGCATGCAGTGGAGTATTGTTTCCATAAACTTAGGGAATTTCTCTACTCCTTGCATATTATTACTGTAATCTTGGTCATCAGAAGCAGGAAACCTGTACCCTTTCCATCAGGTTTTTCTCAAGTTTATTTATTCTGTTGTTGCTCTAATGGTGGAGTGTTACAAACTTGCATCAGTTTCTGCATTTGAATGCATCCTTCATGTGGTAGGAGCTCGCATCATGATTCTCTCTACTAGGAGCTATATTTCTGAGAGCTCACAAGTTACCTTAGAACTTTCTCTAGTTTTAAACTGGTGCAAATCATGAGGTACTGAAGGTAAATAGTTTTAAGACAAATCATAATTAAACAGTTTCAAATGAGCAGGTTAAGAGTGGATAAAACTGAAATGTTAGGCTCTCTTCAAAACAGGAAATGACAAACAAAATGAGAACATGGATACTGTGAGTAGTCTTAATATAAGTGATTAAGTAAGAAGAAGCTCACATGTTGCATGTTTTGAAGAGTCTGTAACAGTCAGTGAACTAGTCTTACTGGGAGCCATTTTGTTCCTTTACATTACCCTGCCTGTATAGTGAAAATCTTTCTGGAGATTGTGCAGATGAAGCTGAGTGAAGAGCCTAATCTTGGTTTTAGCTCATGCAGTGGGTGAACGTGAGAGTACACGTGAGGATGTATAAAGATCTGTCTTTTCTGTTCTGTCCCTACCTTGATAATCACGGCTAACTTTTGCACCAGAAGATCTCTATGAGGTGATAGAAGGTGCAAATATAAGGGCACAGTCCGGCCCTCAGAAGCAGTGCTTCAAAATATTGCATGGGGTTGTAGGCATGCAATCTCTGTTGATCTCATCACGTTTCAAACAAGGAGCCCTCTAGAGTGACCAAGAAATATATGGAGGTTCACTGTGTCAGGTTTAGCTGGGCACAGAAAAAGTAAAATACAGCAGAATCCGCTGAATACACTGAGTTACAGTTTTACTCTTATCAATTGGATGTCTGAAACTGCTCTCTAATCCCAATCTGACACTGTATTTAGGTCAGTGAAGGAAGCGGCAGTCTCTCATCGTTCAGTTTCGCGGTTTCTGGGTCCAGTGCACCTGAGGTCTTTGAAAATGGTCTAAAGAAGAATACCAGTAAGGTTTCTTTTGTGCTTTCAGTATTTTATATATGTGAACTGGTAGCTGAGATCTTTCACTTTCCCTAAAATATTGTCATTGTGTGCTGTAGGCCTGAAAGTGATTCTTTAGTCATTAAAACTCTGCAGGAGTGGTTATTGTACAGTACATCATATGTATCTTTGAATAGCTTTTTATAAAATAAACTAGTGGCTTGTTATACCAGCAGTTTAGATGTTGAGAATCTAAGTTGAGCCATAATTTTCTATTTAATGTAAATACATCTTCAATCAAGCTGTCTTATTCATAGAAATCCAGATACTGTATAGTTAAATTAGAATAGATGTGGAATAGCTGTCTGGTGCTCAAATTTAGAACAAAGTTTCTTCTGACCAAACTATTGCTAGCAAATAGTAGTTTTTTCTGTCCTATTTGAGCATGTTTAGCAGTCTTATTCCAAAAGTTATTTAAATGGGGAGAATGAATTACTTTTTTACCCGCTCTAGAAGTATTTCAATCCTATTATGTTAATGGCAGCCACTTTCAAAATCTGCTTAAAATGTATGTCTATAATAAACCAACAGAAAGTTAGAATCATCATAGTGGTTTGGATAAATTTAATGGAAAAAATTTCTAAAAATACGAGTTTAACTTCTCTTTTTTTTTTTAATTCGACAGCAGCTTCTGAAATACAGGGATTAAGAACAGTTGAAGTAAAAAAGGTAAGTTACAGCATGAAGTGATATTTATCAGGAACAGGTTTTGTAGATGTTGTAAATGGATATGTTTACAGAAAGGAAGAAATCTGGCCCTGTTAATCTTTTTTTAGAGGAATTGATAGGGCAATAGCTAATTAATTTGCCTGTCTTTTCAGGTCTCCACTGCCTATATTTTTATGTAAAATCAGTGTGATTTATGCTATCACATTTTGTGACCTGTTTTGAAAGTAAAAGGAGGAAGAATTAGTAAGACATAATGGGGCCTGGTTTTACTGTTATAAGACAGAGTTAAATCTAGACTCTTTTTTAGTGAAGTCAGGGGAACTGTACCAAAGTTACAAGCCCATTGTTTAGGATTTCATATTTTTCTTCACACGTAATGGGTAGGCTCTTACTTACATGACATCTGCCAGGTTTTCAACTTACGAAATTGTCGACTTCCTTATTTACAGGAACATGAGATCTAAGTCACAGACTGCTTCTGATTGTCCAAAATATTTGTATTTATTTGACTTTGCCTGGCATCTAGTTTGCTTGATTACATGGATTGTATTTATCCATTCTCTTTTTACAGTAGAATGTGCAAATACTGGTTTACAGTAGCAGTTTTTGCAGTTCGGTGGTGAGGTGTTGTATGGTACTGAACAGTCAGTTTTCTTCTTCAACAGTAGGACACTAGGGGGAGCATAAAGATTAATTCTAGTCTTTGAGAGGTTTTTAATAGAAGATTGAAATAGACAGTATTAAGGACAAGCAATGCCATCTGTCCAGTTTTCCTTGCCCAGGCTTTCGATGCTGACATTAAGGGTCTGACGGTGAATTCTGGAAGTATTTAGTTTGATTAAGATAAAACATAAAACTAAGTCAGCGACTTGTCACCTACCACTGATAGGAAGAAACATATATTGTGCTCTCTGTGCTTTCATAAAATGGTGCAAAGTGTATGAGCTTAAAAAATGGCTTGAGACACAGGAATTCTGATTTTCATAACATAGAGGCTTTAGTATTTTTTGAGATAAGCCTGCAATTCCCTGTGTGTGTTTTCGTTTCCAGAAAAATCTAATTTTTTTTCATGACAATAACAGGGCCCTGCAGATTCACTAGGAGTGAGCATTGCTGGAGGTGTAGGAAGTCCTCTTGGAGATGTTCCTATATTTATTGCCATGATGCATCCAAATGGAGTTGCAGCTCAGACTCAGAAACTCAGAGTAAGTTAATTGTTAAGAAGATTGTAAAGTTTGCATGGGTAATGCACGGTAATTACTCTAGGCAGGCAATAAGCAGTTTAATGATACTATCATAAGTGCTTCTGGCTGTGACAAGAATTTGTGCTGTTTGGATTGATGAAACAGTAACTCAGATTGGTAGCATGGTAAAAGGTAATTGTTGAAATGTACTGACTTTGGGAAGGAAGTCCTAAAGCAATCTTGAATCACAGAGATAGTCAGTTTGTGAAAATGAAAAGTAGAGAGAGTGGTTCAGAATGATGGATTCTGTAAGTGAGCTCCACTGATGAGCATGGCGATCATTCTTGCAACTATATGTATGCAGTGTGTTTTATCTCTCATGTTTTCTATGCTTATCTGCCTTAAGATAGAGATAGTACTTTTTATGTTCTGAGTTAAAGTGGGAGGTCTTGTCTAATACAGCACTTACATGCATACTGTATCCAGTCTTTACCAGAGGTGGTTAAATTTGACTTGTGCTCCTTGGAAAATGACAGTGTTACTTCAGGATGAATTCAAACATACAATCTCTGATGATAATTTACTACTACAGTCTATCTTCAAGTGATGTGCAAAATGCATCTCTTTTTGTATATGCTGTAAAAGTATGTAGAATCAATTCTCTAAAGCATCATTACTTTTTTTAGACAGAATACAGTAAACTGGTGTAATGTGCTAATTGTGATGTTGAATTTTGTACTTTTGTATTGGGTCATTACATAGTTCAAAGATGATTTGCCTTCAAGAGAAAATGTACTGTGAACAGTTGCTAATTTCTTTTTTCCTGCCCTATATCACTGATAATATCTGGCTAAATGCAAATACACAGATCTGCTGTTGTTGAAACAAAGTGACAAATAAATCTGTGTAAATAAACTTAGTTAGATTTTCTACATTTTATTCTGCAGGTTGGGGACAGGATTGTGAGCATCTGTGGAACATCTACTGAGGGCATGACTCACTCCCAAGCTGTTAGCCTCTTAAAAAATGCTTCAGGCACTATTGAGTTGCAGGTAAAAAATCTTCAGTGACATTTGGAATATTTTCTGAGTATTCTTTTGCCAGCTGCTACGATGAATTAATTTAGTGTCAGCATTCTCATTTTACTGGTTTACAAGCTCTGTTGTTCCTAGGTTGTAGCTGGAGGAGAAGTGAGTGTCGTAACTGGTCAACAGCAAGATCCACCTACGTCCAGTCTTTCATTTGCGGGACTAACTTCAACCAGCATTTTTCAGGATGATTTAGGGTCAGTAACTATAGAATATACAACCTCTGTAGCCTGTTATTTTAGGTGGAACTCAACCTAAAAAACTTAGAAATTCTAGCAAATAATGAATGAGTTGTTTTCATCGTGTGATTTCCTGTGCTGCTTTATTTTGCCCCTGTGTAAAGTTTTGATATGATTTGATTTCTTCTTTGTAAATACAGCCTCCTTTGTTTCACTGAGCCTTGGTAGCTAGGATCTATTGTTACACCTGAAATGTTTTTTCTCAGACTTAAATAGCAAGGCCCTTTCCACAGTGGTATCTGTGTTTCCATAATTGCTTTCTGGCATTCGGCTATCAGGAGCATCCGACTTTTGTGGTATACAAGGTATACTGCTTCTGATATACTGCAAAGTACAGCTATCTAAACAAATTTTGTCTCAAACTCTGTCATAAATCTGAGTATATTTCTTCTAGGAACAGAGAAAGGGAGAATGAGGCTCTTTAGCCACACAGATCTACTTTGAAAGACAGAACTTCAAACTTACAGTTAAAGTATATGTGGGGAAATGTACCTATAAATAGTCTGTATAAATGCATACATACAAATACAGAGTCATATATTAAAGGAGGAGAGAAGCAATTAAACCTTACAACATAAACTCTTCGGGCTAATTTTAGTCTTTTTTAGGTGGTATAATGGGTTACGGGATTTTCAAAGTAGATGTTTGTTATGGAGATTTGAGATATTGGTATTGCATCTCTACTTCACTAGTAAGCACTGTTAGTGTGACATTGCAGTGGTAACTATGCCCTGAACTGGGTGGAAGAGATGTTTGAAATAGCTACCTTTAAGTAATAACTAGGGCATTAGACAGTTAAAGTGTTTTACATGAACTAAAATAGCCAGTTCATTATAATAAAAGCATTTGTAGTTATTGTGGAAAGGGAAATGTATTGCTTAGCTTCAAAGGAAAAATACTTTTTGTTGAATATTCTGCATGTTAAATCATAAGTTCAGACAACATTACAATACTCTTTCTCCTTTTCTTAGACCTCCTCAGTACAAGACTATCACTCTGGATAGAGGACCAGATGGCCTAGGCTTTAGTATTGTGGGCGGTTATGGCAGTCCCCATGGAGACTTACCCATTTATGTGAAAACAGTGTTTGCAAAGGTAAGTGTAAATTTGTTCCATCAATCCATTTATTAGTTAGTTCACAGTTCACAGCAGCTACTATCTGAAATCATGGCCTGAGTTTGAAGCCAAAGGACTGTTGCAATTTCTCACAGCTTTTCTTCCTTAGTGCAAGTGCTGGTCAAAATGTGCTTGCAGCATTTGAAGGCTATAGTCTTAGGACGTTTCAGAATTTCCAGTTGCATGGATCTCCGCATATGGCAGTCGTCTTCAACTCTCAAAACTGGAGTTTTGCACATACTTAGAAAAACAGCCCCCTTGTCTTATGTTTAGAGTGTATTTTCTTCAGGTAGTAGAAGGGACTGTTTTCTTTATTTTGACTGAGAGTCTGAAAGGTACACCAAGATAAAATAATTGAACTCAGTCTGGATCTTTGGAGAAGTTCAGATACTGACCTGGATTTGATAGTTTGAACTGGCTTAGGAAACAACCCTGAGTCAGAGAAAACTGGAATCAAGAATCGCAGACTTTTATGGTAAAAAAGTATGGAGCTGGGTTTTGATTACTGAATTTCTTATACCAGTTGCTGAAAATTTCCTCAGGTCTTGAAAATCTTAGTTCTATGATAGTAGAGTTTAAATGTTAAACTAGCTGGACGAGCAGGGTTAAGGTAATATAAAAGTCCCATAGATTCAATTTCTAGATGTTGTAAAACTTAGGGCAGGGCATGCTGCAGCGCTAGCAGGCTGTACTATAATTGACTGTATTTGAATCATTGAAAATCAAAAATGTTTTAAGGGGTTTTGTGTACTGAACCCATCTTACTGAGACCATAAGGACGGTGTGGCAGAGAGAAAAAGAAAGGCATGAATCTGCAGTTACATGTTGTATCGTTTCAGGGTGCAGCAGCAGAAGATGGACGCCTGAAGAGGGGGGATCAAATCATTGCTGTGAACGGGCAGAGTTTAGAAGGCGTGACTCATGAAGAAGCGGTTGCTATTCTGAAAAGAACAAAAGGAACAGTCACTTTGACTGTTTTGTCATGAACTGGCTGCCCAAAGGGGTAGAGTCAATAAGACTATACTATTTACATTCCATATAGCAAAGAGAATGGAAATGTTTATATAACCTTCTTGCTCTTCCAGCTTCACTGGACTGTGCTACAACACTGAAGAAAAATAACATTTAACCATATTTTTGTATATGGTTACAATAGAAGTATTTCTCTTACTGTCAAACCACTGGGATGGCGTTATGTCAACTATGGAAAGACATGGATATTTTTCCTATTAGTATTATAATGAATGCTTGTAAGCCACCAAAAAAAGAAAAAGAAAAAAGGAATGTTTGCATTAATAACCACACAGTGAAACTGGAATGTTTTGCTAAAAGGCTTTAGATATTTGAAATACGTTGGAAAAATGATAAAGTCACCAAGTCAGCAAGGAGGTGGCGTGGGCAGCAGTAGTCAGAAAACAGAAATAAGGTTTTTGAAGAAAGAAAGTATTAACAAAATATGGGATTTGGGGAAAAGAAGGATAAGTATGTAATCTGGAGGCAGATGATTAATGAACTTAGATGGTTATTTGTATTATTTCTCAATGCCCAAATAGAAGGAGCTGAGTGGGTAACTTGGGTGGGGTTTTTTGCTTGTCTGTTTGTGTGTTTAAATTTGCTAAGTCATGGTGTATCCAAAAAATGAAAACTGTGTTTTGGATTGGCTTAAGTTTGAGGGTTTGGTTTTTGGTTGTCGTGGTTTTTTTTTTTTTAGGCAGGGGCGTGTGTGTTTTTGTTTGAAAGGAGAGGGCTTGTGCTCAGGGCTGAAAAATCCGTTTGTTAGTGGAAGGTATTCCTGGTGAATGAAAGTGCCCAGCAACTGCAGTATTAGAAGAACTAGACTTTTCCTTTATAATAGTAGTGTTTTCTAGCCTGTATGACTGTGAAAGTGACCTTCCCAATATGAAATGTGTGTAAGCGAAGGTTGTCCTCTTTCAATGTGCAAGATTAAGTACAGACTCAGTGCAGATTTTTCTGTGAGCTGCTTGGATCAGAGCTGCGAACAAACGACTCAGGGCTGGTTTACTTAGCTGCAGATAGAGACTTGTGGATATTGCTTAGGCCAAGGTGGAAGAAGTTGATGTTATAGTGTTGCTGCCATTATCAGTAGCAGCAAAGGTAGCGTCCTCCTTGGACTGAGGAGGCCTAAAACCTGGAGTTCAGGGTGAGTAAAATCCCTCCCAGTGGAGGTGAGTAGTAAGACAGCCCTTAAGGTCTTTCTTCCTCAGCATTAAACAGAAGAGGAGATTTGAGACCCACAAATACTGTTTTGGGGTTAATAATTTTAGAGACACAAATACAATGCAGTGTCTAGTAAGTGTGATGCAACCATGGAGCTGTTCTTTGGGCAGCAGTGTGGTCAATAGATCTGTCAACATCCTCAGTTTCCTAAGCTGGGATCCTCACTAAAACTTTATGCAAAAACTGCACTCACTGAAACCTTTAGCTGATTGTAGCCTGCCTTTGCCACTGCTCCTTCAAACTGGCTCTTAGGAATCTGGCAGATAAAGCACACTTTGCCCATGATTTACCTCCCTGCAGAAAAATTTCACCCAGTCTTTTAAGGGAGAAAGATACCGAGCTAATTAGCATGCTAATTAGCAGCAAGACCATTTGCGTTAATTAGCAAAAAAAATTGTAGCAAGAAGGCCACCATGTCAGTTGTCATTTAAGAGAAATCTGAACTGAAAATGCGGGCAATTATTAGGGGAAGATACAACAGGCTAGCATTTGTTTTAGTGGGACATAAAAACAGTATTAGGAATGTCTGTGAAATAGTATTAACAAATTGATAGCTATGTCTAACTGAATTAACTAAAAAACCCACCCTCTTTTCTCTTTAACTATTCTAGAAGTTACATGTGGTAGACTAAGATGAAAGAAAACAGATGGTACTGTTACTGGATGATGTTGTTATTGAATTGCTCTTTTATACTTACTCCTTGGTTAGAGTGGGAAATGCCTACATTAGAGTATGTAAAGTCACTTTAAATAGTATCTATATTTGTAACAGAAGTAGTGTACAGATACTTTGTTACTGCTGTTGTGTCGAAATGGGGGATTTAAGTGAATAAATTCCAACTGTCATGATGAAGAAAGGGTCACAGGTGTGTTTCTGGTTGCTTTACAATGGCATGCTTGCATTGTTCATTCTGTTGTGAAAGAGTAATTGAAAACAATTTAAATTAATTATAAAAAAAAAGAAGGCATTACTCTTATTATGAACCTTAAAGCATCTGCTAAAAATTGCTTTATTTGGATTTTAAGATTTTATCTTCGCTTGCAAACTCTTAGCAAATCCATGAGACCAAATACCAGAACTATCTAGGAATTAATATGAAGCACTCTTGCTTTTTTGAAACAGACAGCATTAGTCATTATTGGGTCTGTTTAAAAAGCATTTCTTCAGGCATGAGACTTGCCATCAGGGATCAAAACAGTGAGCCAGGGAGCCTGGGACTTTGCTTTTAGCTGTGACCCACGCTGCTGCTTCAGAGCACAGGATCTCCCCTGAGCCGCACACCAGGAAAGCTGTTGCATGACCACTGCTTAGTGACTGCCATGCACTCGACCATGACATGTAATAAACTTTGCAGGCTTAGGATGTTTGGTTTTCTTTATCATTTGGTATTCAATGCAACCTTCATATCACAGGATTTAGTCCTGTAAGGTTCTGGGTACTGTGGCCTCAGTTCTACCAAATCTTCCGGTTTTGGTTACGTTTTTTCGATGTGACTGTGTTAACTATGGGACTTGACAGGGTTGGAGCTGAAGGGCCTGGCATCTTAAAGGCTACAGCCCATTGTCTGTTCAGATACCCAGTCCTTTCTTCTGACTCTGCTTACCTCTTACCTATTCAATGCTAGGAATCTTAGAGTGCTATTAATGACAGAGACGGTCACTTTTTGTAAGCATGGGTCTGGACGAAGGACAGCTGGCTCATGGGAATGCACATATTTCATTTCTTCGCAGTGAGCGGGTATCATTGGTATGGCTGCTTTCCTGTTCATTTCTGGGTTAGCTTTGTGGAAGCAATGGTATTGGTAATTGCCAGTTGGGAGAGTGGGTGGAATTTAGTAGCCATTGAGGATCCCCTTCCCTGCACCCTATGCAGCCTCCTTTTAAAAGAAAAAAAGAATCTGTATATTCTGCAGACCTAGACCTGGACTTGCCTAAAAAGAACCCAAAACCAAACAAATGTAAAAGAAGAAAAAAGTTGTTGTCTTTGTTGTTAAGTGGCAAAAAGATGTTTTGTTTTACTGACAGAGACTTGCAAGTAACGTGGAAGAACTTAATACTTCTTAAGTATTCTTAAGTTTTGCAAAGAAAGCCTTCTCTCAAAGTGAAAGTGACATTGGAAAGAGGCAGGTAGTGATTTCCTACACACACTTTTTCTTGCTTTTTGAAAAAAAATTCTTTGAAGCATCTAAAATAATCACATATTGGGAGCACTTCTGTCTTAGGCAGCACTTGAAACCACTAAGAATAGATAAAAATTTTCACTTCCTTTACAGATGCTGTTAAAACTGTGAACAATGTTGTCCTTAGCATGTTCAACACCTGCAGTGTATATACAAGCTGGTTTTATTTCTTTCTGAACTGGGGACCATGCATGTTCCTCAACAGCTGTGTAGGTCTTGATTTTAACGCATTTTAGTTCATAGCCACTGTTGCAGAGTTATGTGTTAGCGTGTGAAGTTGTGCCACCAATATTCAGGAAAATGCTAACAGTGTCAGGTTAGACTTACCTATTTTGAACGCTTGAGAACAGTATACCTACTAGTGGAAGATGATGCCTAAGTAGGTTGAGGTTCCTAACTTTTTGCCGTATGTTTTAGTATCATGGAATCATAGAATCATAGAATCGTTTAGGTTGGAATGGACCTTTAAGGTTTTCATTCTCCTGTGGTAAAATCTTCCACAATATTATTGAACTTTCTACTCCCAGTGAAAATGGTCATGTGAAATGGGCAGAAAAAAAATAGGTGTTGCTGCTTTTATTTCAGTAGAAAGAAGAGGAGAATAATTTCTGATAAGCCACTAATCCTGAAAACTGCATACATCTCAGTTGAAGATAACAGAATTACCCAAACTGGATTATTAATTTTTAACTCAGAATTTTTTGTTAAGTTGCAGCAGCAAATTGGTTTTGGAAAGTGAACTAAGCAGGCGTTCACTTAGTCTTTCTCATCAAACTGCTTTCTGGTCAGTCTTTTTTTTTTTCTCATCTTCGGATAGGTAGTTTGAATATATAACTTTTTTTATTATTATTTCCTAATATTATTTCCTAAAAGGAGTGTTTGAACCACATACAGCAAATCTGACCTGTGTTCTTCACTGAGAGTGCTACATTGGATATTTTAAGTGCTAGCAGTTAAATGTCCAGTTTACCCATAGATAGAAAAGTGAAAGGTTTTTGTCTAAGGTGGGAGGCTTTGAATTTGTCAGCATTTGTTAATGTCTTCTGGTATTTCAGCCTTTCACAGTTTATTAGTTAAGACTACACTTTTTTAAGTGTATTTCAATTTAGTTAAGAGTACACTTTGACTGAGCAAGGTAGGCATTATAGCTGAAAGGGAGTGCATGTTCTTCATGATTATTTCTGTGGGATACCATTTTGAGACTCTCAGCACTGGTCACCAGGAGAGTGTCACAGTCTGGTGTGTTTTCATAGCATTTTTTTATGCTCCTCACTGTTCGTAGCCACAGAAGACTGCACAATACAAGGGCTGGGAGGACTGAGTCCACAGGGTACATTTTCAGGATGCTTTGTCAGATTTCCACTACTGCATACCAGGCAGAGATAAGGGATCCTGAATTTCTTGTTGAACACCTCACATGAGCACTTAGGCTGAGGCAAGTTAAAAGTCTTCGCAGGCTATGACTTTCAAGTACCTTCTCATCACAGGGATGCCATAGCCACCACATCCAACAATTCTGAGTTTCACATTATTGGGGATTTTACAAAAAGCAATGGGAGCAGCATCCTGCGTAGTTAATAGGAAATGAGTTGTTCTCTGTTTTGGGAGAATCTTTGTCTGAAACTGTCAAAGACATACACATTTTGTTTTGGCTTAAAAAAATATATTCATTACTCTGTGTTAAATGTGAATATGTGTGTCGGGAGTAGAAAGGTCAGTGTTGCAGATGAGTTATGTAATATCAATATAATCCTAATGGTTAAAGCAGCAAATCTTCACTGGAATTCCTGTTTGTGACAGGAACCACTGAGAACAGATGATAATAAAGATTGTCATATGGGGGAAGCATTAACCTTTGTTACTGTCACCAAAACCAGAAGATGGTTAGAAGTCATAGTGTTCATATTTTTGTTATGCTTTTTTAGTAAGTCCGCACCAACTCTTTTTCCCAGATTTTATACTTTTTCTCAAGGGTAAAGCACCTGCGAAGAGCTTTTAAGGTATTATTATTCTGATGTTCTTGGAATGAAAAAAATTACTCAGTCATTGTTTCAGGTAAGTAATTTTTCTTTGTTTTGATAAATGTATACAAATACAGGTAGTGAAAGAAAATGTCACTCTTAATGTTAGAATTCTCTTGGGGTATCGAAGTGACTGCAAACCTAGTGTCTGGGCCGGAGACTTCATCTTTGGTAGCTGGGGATTTAAATAGGACAAGTGACACATTTAATGTAGTAAATTAGTGTTGTTTCATGGTGATTTTAAATGCGGGATAATACCAGCTGCATCTACAGCTTCTTCTTTTTGCATGCACCTAGATGGTTCACTATTTGAATTCCCATGTCCTGGAAAAGGTCTTGTAAAAATAAGGCTTAGGGTCCACCATTTCCCTTGCAAGTCATGCTTTAATGGAAAATAAGGTCCAGCAGCATTTTGGAAGAGTAACTGTAGGTTTCTGTCTATATGAAAAATTCTCAGTTTTAGGGCCCAGGTGAACAAAAGCTCTGATGCTGTTCCTGACAGACTTGCTCTCTGAGAGATGTGGTTCTTAGAAACCCAGCCCCAGGCATAGCAGGCTCCAGAGTCACTCACTGATGGGATTGATGTACTTGGCTCACCTCAGTCAGCATACAGATGTGTACCACAAATCTGACAAACTTCATTCGCAATCCTAGAAGTCGGGGTTTTGTTAGTTGGTTGTGGGATTTTTTTTTAAGATCTAGCGTCCAATGTCTTGGCTCTAATTTAAAGATTATGCAGAAGACCTGCATTTGTTTTACCTTTATCTTTTGTTCTATCATATACTTCCATTTTTAAGCATATACATAATGAGAAGTAATTCACTCGAATTTATTGTTTATGTAGTCAGAGGTTGTTCTAACCAAATATGTATGTTAATTACTTCACAAAAGTGTTTGTGGACACAGCCTCCTAGTGAAGTTTTTACAGCCCCTTTCACAGTTGTGAATGACACTCGTGATTGCCTTTGTGTTAAATTGTGTGTCTAACAAAATCTTTGCAGTAAGTATAAGTGTGCCCTGGCCAGGAAAGTGCGTTGCTCATGACAAGGTGGGAACCTCCTGGACTGAGCTGAATTTTGTATTATGACTAAGCATGCTGTCTTTTCAATCTGTGCCTTATCTCCCTAGGAACAACATGGCTTTTGTATGTGTCAAATGGCAGCTGACCATGAGGATTCTGTGTATATAGTGTCTTTCCCTCTGGAAAAAGGCCTTTACTTTTCCTATTGCAGTTATTAGAGCTGGAAGAAAAAATATACCTGGACCTTTGTCTTTAAGTGCAGATTTACGGAATATTAACATTTAGTAGAAATAACTCATGAACAGTTTACTGTTTGCTGTCGTATGGTGTCCTCTTCTTTCCACCTTAAAAAGTCAGAGACTCTTCAAAGCTATTTTGCCAGCAGCCAGACCATTCCTGTCTGCACTTCCTTTGCTCCCATTTCTTTTGATTGGGCGTGGGGGATGGGGGCGATATTCTGTGTGAGAGAGTGGGAGTGTGTATGTGCATGCATGTGTATGTGTGTATATATGTGTAGTTTGGGCAATAGTAGTATTAGCCTGCAGATATTTCCTTCCCGGCATGACTTTTTTTTCATAGAAGAAATTAAAATAGGCACTCTAACCCTTTTTTATCCATAGGTCTCATCTCAAAGGATTTTAAAAAAGAGAGTGAATATTTGATTTATTTTAATGTCAGGGAAAACTGCAGCAGATGGATTGTCTGTTTCTTCCCCATTAGATTATCGTGATTCCCGATGAACCTTTTTCTAATGTGAGTGTACATCTTTTCTATTAGACTGGTATGTTTAAGAATGGAATACTTTATAGTTTGTGCTTTCAGGGCAATGAAATCCTATTTGAAGTTGAGAAATGTTTGGGTCTGGGATACTGATGCAGTGTTGGTGGGGCTAAAAGCAACTCATGAAGTATGAATATGCTCCGGACTTCCTCACTGCTAAGAGCTTTTTATTTAGGCCTATGTCAAAGATCTCACATTCATACGACTGTTCCTTTTGTATATAGGAACTGTACTCAATTTTACTCACTTAATAGTTTGAACTCACGTGCCTGTGTGTGTTATTGACACTCAGGCTTGAGCTTAAATCTTAAATTTGTTGGCCGAGCTAGCAGACCTCTTTGTCCAAGCCCAAAAATGGCAACCCTGGATTAGATTTGTTTCTTTCTCAATGTCAAGGAGAAGATGAATGAAGAAAAATCTCAGGCAAGAGATGGCAAGGAGACAAAGGTATTTGCTGGTGCCTGGCAGCCTATTTGCTTTTCTCTGTAGTGAAACATGGCTGGCACTGCACTAGTCTGAACTTCGAGTTCAAAAGTGAACAGGAATAGGGGTGGGGAAGTGATCACCCATTTAGGCACAAATAGGCCTGGAGGTGGCCACCAGCAACCAAGATAACACTACCTGCATGAGTATTTCTTTAGTATTTCGAGACGAAAAGAAGTGCTTATGCAGTCAGCTGCTGGTTTCACCTTGGGCGCTTAGCCTGGGAGCTTGGGGTGCTGAAACTTTGTGGGAGAGGCTATTTGTCTGTAGTACCCAGCGCCACGTGCACACCTTGAAGTCAGACTAGCCATGGAAGAGGGACCTAGATTTGTCCATAGACGCTGACTTTTGTGTAGCTGCATTTCTACACATTAATCATTTTCAGTATTAGCCACTAGATAGCACTAGAGAATCAAAGTAAGTCAAACAGCATGGGTTGCAAAGATTTAAATGAACTCGGAACTCTCCAAAACTACCAAACACTGGAGTCTATTGTTGGTGTTCAGCTCTGATCAGCAGCCTAATGGAAATTGTTCTATCTGGAGAAAGTTTTTTTAACTTCTGGTGTATTTAAAATGTCTACACTGATGTATTCGCGAGCAAAAAAACCATAGAAGTAGCATGAACAGTTACCTTACTCCAGCCCTCTTTTTTATTACTTTTGATCTTTATTGAAGGCCACAAGCTTCAACAAAATGTGCATTAAATCCAAGATGTTTCATGCTGGCCATCACAAAATGAATGCTTTAAAATTGAAGTAAAAATATGCCTCTGAAAATATCCATAGGGTTATATGCTTTCCAAAATTATACCTCCAAAAACATATCCTCAACAGAACTCATCTTCAGAAAGGGTAAAAAGTCATCTGTGCCTGTCACTTTCTGGAAGTTTACTCTATCCCTTGCAAAATTATTTGGCATTTTTAGCTTTCCAGGAAGAGTTTAAGGTAATGAAGAAATCATTATTGACCATCCCTGTGAGAAGCCAAGAACTGATGTTTTTAATCTCTGCTATGAAAAGCAGTAAGGGTACAACTTCTACTTGCTTACTGATAGCTTCTCAGGAAACCCCGTATGAAGTTTTTTCTAAGGGTTTAGGAAACACAAAAAGGTCTTAGGAGAAAGGCATCGTTTACTGCCTGCTGATGCTGTGCATTTTCATAGGTTTTGCACTCCTTTTGCAAACATTAATGAACGTGAGTACTTTTGATCTGCACATCCATAAACAGTTTTTCTGGCAGTCCTGAGGAATATATGCAGGGATGCATGGTGCTGTGCAAGGTAAGAAACTTGGTAATCTCCTCTGAGAACTGCATTCCTGACTTTGGTTTCAAAATACTGTGCAGCTCATCACAAATTCTTCTGTTATTTATTAACAGGGTTTGCATACCCAAATGCCATATCCTACTTCGATAACATGTCTCAAGAGTTTTTGGCCAGGGTCTAAAATTTGAAGATTGAAGGTTTTGAACTCCTAGAGTAATGTTTCCTAAGTGCTTGTCTTGAAGGGCAGATTCATAATCAGCTCAGGGCATCTGGATCTTGTGGCTTGCTTCTAAAGTACATTAAACAGACTAATACCAAAACATGCAACTGTATAGTGGCTTATTTGCTATATGCATGCTTCATCTTAGGTACAGGGACTTCAAGGACTGCAGTCTTGGCTGTCACTGATAGAAGCTCACAGGAACTCCCAGTGGACTGGGCTGATGTGCAGGTGAACTCTTTCAGCCAGTAAGCCGTTTCTTGCAGAAATGACAGCCTGTTATCAAGAGATGCATGGGTATCTTTGAGGATTGCTAACACTTACAGTACATCCAGAATATCATTACCTACCAGCTTTCTGTAGAAATTCACCTTTTCCCATCAGTATGTGAGAGGTGTATGTTTAAACAAGAGAATTAAGAGCATTGAAGGTTGGTCGTCTGTTTCTTCACAATTTAAATGAAGATTTTCAGCCCTCCTTTTCTCTCCCATGCCAGTCCCTCAGCTGCAGCTTGGAGGGCTCAACTTTTTGGTGGTAAGAGTCAATTATGCAAACATATTGCTGTGTAAGGTTTGTCAATCACATTTCCAGCCTGCTTCCGGCATACTTTACTAGTTGACAGCTATTTGCAGTCGGCAGGCCAGCGAAGCGGTTACCCATAGGACTGAAAGGTGAACTAGCGTTGCAGTGCAGCTAAAGCACGATTAGTGACTGACATTGTACCACAAATTCTTCCAGCCTCTTTTTGGCATTATTTATTTATTGCATGTATAAAACTATACTAAGCATGTCCAGACCACTACTATACTTCATGCTGAAATGCAGCAGATTTTAGAGTTTGTTCTGTGATTTGTTTTGCTCCAAGTGCCAGTGGTAGGGAAGCTGTTTTTGTAAGTGTTTTGAAAACAAGTTCCAGCAGAACTGATCTTTATCAGATCCCATTGAAAAGGCTGCACATACTGCATAGTGAAACAGGCCAGTTAAATTTTAATCTGGGTTACATAAAAGATTGTTCTTAAAGTGACATATATTGACATCGTTCCAACACCCAGTAACTTGCAGGTGGAAAGTGAAAAGGCCAAGAGACATGTAAAACCTTTGTGTGTGTATGTCTGTGCATGTGTGTATAAACAACTTATAGGCAGATTATGGTAGAATCACAGAAACCTTTATTCAGCATCTTGGCTGTTGTGATGTTTTGTTTTTTCCTCATGGGGTGAGGTGGGGGATGGTGCCTTGCAGACTAAGAGTTATGTAATTCAATAGCCCTTGTGGGGTAAGAGTCCCCGTTTTGGGGACCCACTGTCAGTGCACTAAGGGTCTTTTTCATGTAGATTCAGAACAGTAGTGAGGTTGTGCCCAGAAGCCCATGAGAGGCCTGAAACTGGGAGTATTCCTAAGTAAAGGCAAAGGGGTACAGCACATACACTTGGGCAAAAGACAGCATGCTTCTTGCTTATTACAGGTAGTAAAATGTAATTGAGTTGCCCATATACAATCCTAGCCAGTTTTTAAATGTGCTATTGGATGCTATTGTTTGTGAAGGACCTGCAATTACTGCAAGAGGAGAAGCAAGTAAAGGCACATGTGCCTAGGTAACCAAACTACCACTCCTGAGAGCTGTGGGATTGCACCAGTGCAGCCTAGGAAAAATGAGAAGACAGCCTGGTGCTTTAGTTTTTTTTTTTGATTTCTGATAGTATTTCTTATCTGTAGTGAAACCTGAAGCAAGGATTTTTCCAAGTAAGTAACTGCTGACCTTTAATATTCATTTTAAAGTACGTGTAAGGTTTCTCTTCTAACTAACTTTATTTCAAAAGGACATGGACTTTTGTAGGGAATTAAGAACAGTTTTTTTCTGTGTTGTAAAGTCACACTTTAAGATATTTTAAGATCTAAGAACAAGTAAGTTCTACACAGTGCCAAACTTGGAGGTCATTTACATACCTGTGATGCCTATTAATCTACATCAGAGACCTTTCATATTTACACCTCTGTACGTCAGATGATAAAATGGCCGTGGGCACTTGGCTCTCCCTTTTGTTTCAAATGCTGTTCCATTTGCATTGGGTATGACTTCACTTACATGCAGGACTGCTTCTTAAATCACCATGGGGAAATTTTTCCTGGATGCACTTTTTGCTGTGGGAATTAACTGTTAATCAAAATCCCAGGAACACTGCTGTAACTAAAAGTTTAGTCAAGCGAGTTGCAATGGCCAGCCTCTGGGTGAAGTGGTGAGGCCAGGTGAGAATGATACATGCGTAAGCATCAGAAGCAACAGAATACGAAACAACCTCAATAGCTGGAGGGCCAAAATTATTTTCCTTAACCTATTTACCACTGAGTCTTTGGGAAGTCACATATCCTCCTTGCTGATTGTATTCAGTCCCCAAAGATGGCTAAGGCTGTCTTTGAGGCTGTATCTTCAATACAGTGAAGTCTCAAAATGATGGGTAATGTAGTCTTTATCTGTGAGGAAGGATCAGGGCAGGGAAGAAGGGTCGAAAGTAGGGAGATTTTGTCACAAAACCTGTGACTTTGATTAAAGCTTGAGCTAGGCTCAAGCCCTGACCTAGGAAAGCCAACCACACAAGAAAATTGTATGGTTTGTTGAACAAAAACAATTGTCAAACCCACACTTCACACACTTTAGTAGTGATGATTAAACCCAACTTCCTCTCTGCTGTGGCTGTGGTCTTAAACTTGCTTGCACCAAGATCATGTGGGTAATTGCTTGTGTACACTGCCCAGCATATACTTAATTAGGAAAATGGGCTTGGCAGGAGGGAGATGGAAGCTGGAAAAGACAGAATCCTTGTCAACAACTTGTGTGGTTCCCAAAAAAGCGGAATGAAAGTGTCTGAAAGACAGATACGGTAAAACACTGCATAAGTGGTGGTATGTGTGGTTGCTGACAACCCAGAAAGTGAGGATGAGCAAAGGTATCTGCCTGAAAACTGCAGGAGCCACACACTATGCTATCCTGTCTCAGGAAAGGTGCAGGAAGGCTTGGCATTGCCTTTCTGGTGCTTTATAATCACTCTTCTAGTGCTTACAGTGCACATGAGTAAGGCATGGCTCAGAAAGATCAAGAAATTTCCTGCCTAGGTATTTCTGCTGACAACAGGTAGTCTGGGAAAATTGTGCTATATCACTTAAAAATCAGTGGAGAGATCTACTAAGCAATCTCCTTTCTGTTTTCATTTCATTGTCTTCCACACATCTTACAGACACACCAGAGATTCAGATTTGTGCATTTTGATTCCTAAAGCCCAGTTAAGATTAAGCAGGGACACCACCAAAGTAAAGCAAAAGGACGTGTCTTTTGTAAAGTGCAGTTACCCCAAGTAACTGCCTTCAGGTTATGGTGTGGCATTCAGATGAGAGATGAGGCGAGCTGAAAGCAAGCAGCAATCTGAAAGATGGCTAATGTTTAAAGCCAAGCTCAGTTCTAGAGAGAAGTAGTGTATGTATTGTATGCTTTATTGATAGGCTCCTAAGCTAGGTGGTGTGGGAAAATACATCTGAATTTCAGATGGAAAGTCTTCCCTCTCCATCTGTATAATTATTGTTTCCCTCCTTGCTTTTTTTTTTCAAAGGTCTGTAATTACCACTTTAGTAGATAAAACCTGTAACTGGATTTAAGGCAGCTGTAGGCAACAGGCACAAACTGAAACACGGGAAGTTGCATCTGAATATGATGAAGAACTTCTATGCTTTGAGGGTGGTAGAGCACTGGAGCAGGCTGCCCAGAGAGGCTGTGGAGTCTCCTTCTCTGGAGGTATTGGAAACCCACCTGTGCAACTTGCCATAGGTGAACCTGCTTTGGCAGGGGGGTTGGACTAGAGGATCTCCAGAGGTCCCTTCCAACCTCAACCATTCTGTGATTCTGCCATTCTGTAAGCAGCTGTCTTTGCGTTAGTGATTAAATCAAGCAGAGCAGATCTGAATCATCTTTATAAAGCATAAATTTGCCTTGTAGCCAAACCAACTAAAAGTATCACACTCCATACCATCTGCTCAATGAAAGTTTCCAGAAGTTGTGTTGCAAACATCCCCTGGATCTACTGTTACGGAAAAATAATTGATAAACAGTCCAAATGCTTTAAGGGATGATCCATCCAGTGGGTGGCATCAGGGCTCCCTGGCCTTCAAGGGGCCAGAGCAAGTGCCATTTTGCATTCAAATTTATATTCTTAAGCCAAAGTGTAGTTGTAATGTGAATCCAGCTGCATGATTCCACCAATTGAAGGTATAAATTCATGAACTTTATGAAGAAACTTGTTCAGATACCCCAATAAAATATAAAGAAAATCCTTACTAAATACTTTTGTTTTTCTGGGACAAATAGGATGTAAATTGCCAGAAAAGTCTTACCATATTTTGAGGACTGTCTGTTATTCCAAACAATGTCATGGAATTCAGGATTTTATTTCAGTTTTGATAGAGGCTTCAGATGTCATCCTGAGGAAGTCATACAGTCAAATATAGGCACAGCTGCAGTTCACGCTATTCCAATGGCTTGACTTTGCTGAGATCTACCTGCCACAACACTGTTTAGTTATGACTTCATTATTCCAGGAGATTTGGAGAAACACTCCAACAGGAGATGCATTTAAACTGCAGACTGCATTTATAAGGTACATGTTTCCAAATAAATGAATTTGTAGGGTGGGAATGTTGTTTTGAAGATACCCATCTTACTTATTTTTCAGTGTAGTTATTCTTTACTAATTCTCATGTGGCTTCTTCAGCTGAGTGCTCCTGTGGCACAGCTTCAGCTTTAGTCTCCAAAAGGTGTCCAGTTTGGGTGATCTACTACATGAGGTGAATTAGTATGGTCAGAAATGTAGGAGTATGGTCAAAAAATTTAGGAATAAATTCCTGATCCAAACAGCAGGGAAACACAGACAAAATACATATACTTGCAATAAAGTTTTGTCAATACAAGGTAGTTGTTAGCAATCAAAATTGCTGATAATTTTTAGAAACTGTTTTAAATAACAGATTTGTTATTACGATATCTGTGCCTTGATAAAAAGAGGCAACATTCACTTGAGCTCCAAGTCTAACCTGTTTCAGATGAAGGACATAATGAATGTGTTTGCATGTAAGAGACTGCATGCAAATAGGGAGGAACTAGGCTGTGCCTTAGGTAAAGTTTGTGCATTCTTATACACAACAGCATCTAAGTGATCAGATTTAAGTATGTGCGTTAGTTCTGTCCTCAACATACATGCTTCCATGTTTTACAGCCACAAAACAATGAATCCTTTTTCTTTGCTTATGTTTTAGGAAGGAAATATTAGATGACATTCAGGAAATGCCATTGAAATGTACATCTCTACAACATGTAGATTCTGTCTCTCCAAGTAACTACTTGGCCACTGCAGTTTCACAAATCAGTCCTCAGCTTAATGTAGTAAGTCACTATGACAGATCATAAACAGCATCTAGGAGGTGGTATCCCTGGCTCTTTGCCAAAGATGAATCACCTCTTCTTTGAATTGGACCTAGACCCTATACTTATTACTAGTTACACTGAGTCCATCAACAATTCTAGCTTATTTAAGGACTATACAGGGAATGAGGTTCATATCCAAGATTATAATGTAGAACTTCTTTTGAGAAGATGCACTTGCCTGTCTTCTGTGTCTCGTAAAGCTGCAGTGCTAAAAGGAGAAGCAACTGGAAAATCAGCAAAGCCCAAATTTTATTTAGAGCTTAGTGGGTTGAAATCAGTACCATCTGCTCCAGCCAGAAAGTCAGAAATGGTGAAGGACTGAGCAAGAGGGTTCAGGCAGATGAACGGAGCAGCAGTGTTTCACCCACAGTAGGTAGAAGTAGTGCAGATGCCAATGCTGCTGAAGTCTGAAACTTGGTGTCTTTCACCAGGAGGGAATGGTACTGTGCTCTCGGGCGAGAGGACTTTCCAGGTGCTGCACTCCAGCTTGGCCCTGTCACGCACTGGATTTCACATCCTGCTCAGACAATGCTCAGACACTGTGATGCAGGGCAACGTTTCACAGTTCATAGCTGCAGATACAGGGGATGAGGGCCAGTGGGGTCTGCTAGGTTAACACAAATTTTGGCTTTCTTACCCTTCTCTTTTTTTCTGTGCTTTTCAACAGCTGCTGAACATGACAGCAATAGTTCTTCAAGGATTGTCAGCTCTATGTGTCACTTTGCCCTGGTTAGCTGTGAAGATACTACTGAGACACTGCTGGAGCAGTTTAGGGAAGATCTAGTGAAGTAGATTGCTGCTTTTGTGATCAGTAGCTTCTGATGTTGCATCTTATGCTTCTTTATTTAATGGAGACATCATAGGAAGAGGATAGATCTTTTTTCTCTCTGCTGTTTCTCCGTGAGTGAGTGGTCACAAAACCACAGGTTACTCTTTGTGTCTTAGCTTCAGTATTTCTAAGTTAGTAAGATACAAATCTCGAATTAGGTTTTTGAGTCAGAGGTGTGAGAGAGAGAAATATATACAGTATGAATATACACTATATACTATCAGTATATATAGTATACATGTATACATATATACTATATTTACATTATAGTATACTATACTGTACACTATACTATAGTGTACATACATATGTCTAATATATAATAGTAAATGTATACACTATATCTCTATATAAAAGCATATATAGTATATAGATACTGTTTTATGTAAGTGTGTCCATATATATACACACTGTTTCAATTGTATTTACCCTCATCTTGTTGCTGTTGGATGCACTATTTAGAAACATGGAGCCATATAAAGCAGATTGCAATGTCTCACTATAAAGTCTCTTGAGTAGAAATTGGGTGAGTTAGCTCTCGCAATGCTTTAAAGTCAAATAGTCCTCACACAGTTACTTATTACAAACTTCCAAATAATTTCTCCAAACTCCAAGTACCTTCAAAGTGTTTGCTTTCAGGAGCTTTTTTAATAGCTTCCTTTTCACTGCCATGGGTACATATTTGCACGTTATTAAAGGTATTCTCTGTCTTGTCTTATTACACAATTATTATTTACTGTACTGCATACGTGTTGCATTTTAACACACTGTGACAACTCAAAAATTATAATGATAATTTAAAACCTAGAGTCTATATTATATATACTTTTTGCTTTAGGGGAGTGAAAAGGACCAGGTAATAACCTCTGCTTGCCAGGTAAAATGTGTGCGCCACTTCTGTTCAAAAGGCATTACAGCTTGGATTGGAGAAACAGGACTGTTGTAGCCCATAGTCTGGTGCATGTTTGCTGTCAGCAGAGGTCCCATCCCATCATGCTCCACATCCATGGCACGGCAGAGGAAAGGTTGGGTCAGATGCCAGCAGGCTGCTGGACTGCGCAAGGCTGGGTCAGGCACGCCAGGAGAGGTGAGAAGCAGCGTGCGCTGCATCTTGAGGTTGGCACCTTGCGGGACAGCTCCTTCAGAGAGGAGGTCTGAAGGAGAGGAGCTGAGAGCAGAGGAAGGGGACTTGGAAGAGAGGCACGTGGTGACCTGTGAGTAGAGTTAAAAAGAAAGCTGAGCTTGTTTACAGATAATCTTAGCCCCCAGGCCTCACTCCCCTTGCCCCTTCAAAAACAACTGCGACAACAGAAGACATATCATGGACAAGGGAGAGCTTACCATTTGTTGTGCTTGATGTGCAGTAAGGTGTTGACAGAAGATCCTTTCCGTGTGGTGGTGACCACTAGAGAACAGAGATGATAAAGTTAGTTCAACCAAAGTGACCGAAGGAACTCTGAAACTCTTTTAGATGTAGAAACTATCACAGTACAGTGTTTCCCTGAGAGATTTCTTGGGGAGAGATACCTTTTTTTTAGAATGTTTTAACGGAGGGATTTTATTCAAAATGGCACTTTCTTAGCTTAGAAGAGCTCTGGCTCACAGAAATCCAAACATTTTATTATCTATACAACCACTGAGATTATCCAATGTCTTTGGTACAAAAATATAGGAAAAATCAAACACCCACAAGCAGACTGCTTACAAACAGTTGTCAGATTAGTTAGCCACCTATGCTAGTTAACTGAATTGCTTTCATAGATCTTACCCCTCACCTCACCCTTCACCCCTTTTAGATTACGAACCTGAGTCCCTCCAGGATCCAAAATCTTGAATATTTTCTTCAGGGTGGGCAGGTAATACTTTTTATTCAGGAACATGTTAGTAAGGGAA
>NW_009612153.1:72970-86006 GCF_000690535.1 Cariama cristata
CCCCGGCCGTTTACCAACAGCACCGTGGCATGGCAGCACTTACCATGGGAGGTGCCAGCTCACAGCCGCCTTAATGACAAGGGATAGGATGTCCTGGTCTATGCAAAGTACTGTAACTTTCTCTGGGCTGGCACCTTGTAGAGTGTGAGACTGCTTGTGTTGCTCACTAATTGCATCACTTAACCTAAAAGAGGGAATTATGAAGCTATATGAGTCTTTTAGTGGATCTAAACTGTATATAAACTGTTGTAAGATGTTCAGTGGAGAAAGTGGATGCAGCTCTCCTCCCTTAATAGTAAATTAATAGCAAACAGGCCTGGAAAGGCTGTAATACCAACACCAATGTGATTCAATAAAAGCATTCAAGTGGGAGAACATAAAAGTTGGTAACAACATACTCGATCTGATACAGAGTTGATGCAGGGAGTTTGTATTTGGTCTTGAAAATATCATTACAAGAGAAATGTCAAAATATTCAAGGAAACTTGAAGCGCAATTTAAAAATTGATGATCACATCTGGGGTCCTCAAAGACTTTGGGACAGCTGCTGACAAACTGAGATGGGATTTGCTTTTGATGTGGCTGGCATAGAAAATGGATCACAGATATAGGCTAAAAATTCCATTGTAGCTGTTCTTGAGCTTGATTTCTATGGCCTTATGCTTCAAGTAAAAACACAAATTTGAGAGGTGGGCGAAGCTTTAATCTTTCTATTTATTTGGGAATTTTTCATGGAATCATAGAATGGTTTTGGATGGAAGGGACCTTACAGACCATCTGGTTCCAATCTCTTCACCATGGGCAGGGACACCTTGCAGTGTAGGACACTACAGCAGGTTGCTCAAAGCCCCATCCAACCTGGCCTTGAACACTTCCAGGGATGGGGCATCCCCAGCTTCTCTGGGCAACCTGTTCCAGTGCCTCACCACCCTCATGGTGAAGAATTTCTTCATTATATCTAATCTAAATTTTCCCTCTTCCAGTTTAAAGCCATTGCCCCTTGTCCTATCAGTCCATGCCCTTGTAAGAAGTTCCTCCCCAGCTTTCTTGTAGGCCGTTTAGGTACTGGAAGGCTGCTTAGAAGGTGTCCCTGGAGCCTTCTCTTCCCCAGGCTGAACAACCCCAACTCTTTCAGACTGTTCTTATAGGAGAAGTGCTCCAGCCCTCTGATCATCTTTGTTGCTCTCCTCTGGAGTTGCTCCAACAGGTTATGTTACCTTTTACCAGTGTGGTCAAACTGTCAGCTCAAGAGGCAGTTCCAGTTTGTCATAACCTCAGGGTTGGGAGGGAGGTGATGGGAAATGACTGTCAGGACAGCATCTGAAACATGTTGGCCGAACCTTTCTTTCTGTCGGCTCACAACAACTCTAGGCTTAAACTGGGATTATCAATGCAGCCTGCAGAGATGCCCCAAACCTGCCAAGGCCCTTCTGAAAGACTGAAAAACCCCTTGTTCTAGGTCCTTCAGCTCTGGGATGTGCAGCAGCACCTATTACTCTGCACACACTTGAATGGGAAGTCCCAGGCTCAGCAGAATAAATCCTGACCATGCTGAACCTGACTGCGATAGTCCGGCTGGTTTTAAGAGAGGCAGTATTTCACCTGGGAAGTCTATTTCTTAGTGTCAGCAACTGCAGAATCTCAGCAAAAGGGAAATAAAGCCTCTTCATCTGAGACACTCCAAAGAAACAGAAAGTTGTGCCAAAATTGTTCTCATATCTGCCCCAAAGATGCAATATGTAGAGCTAGGTAAGCAGTAGTCCTCAGATGAGGTGCGTTTACAATTGCCATGTGATGGTGACTTGGTTATGGTTGCTGAGAACATTAACAATCCATTTAACGCAGTATCTGTGATGGGTTAATAATTGAAAATCACAGCTGCTGTTGCAAGGACATGTTGTTCAGCTCTTTATTCATATCTGGATCTTTGGCTGCTGACTGGATCTTAACCAATGGGTTTGATTAACTGTGTCCTGGTATCTTTTCTGTTAAAAGGGCGGTAATTACACATTCCAGGAAAAAGAGAAAAGACAAGTCAGTGGAACAGATTGGGATAGGCCCATGGTATTTTGTTTCAACTAAAGAACAAAAAATAACTCTTTTAAATTGGCTCCTGAAATAAAGATGCAATTTGGTTGTTCGGGATGGAATTATGTATATGCCTGTTGCAGAGAAGTAGAATAAACAGTGGGATTGTATAATGAATTTCCCTATTAGTCTCTGCATGAAGGAATCTTAATTGGTGCTTAAATAATAGGTCAATTGTGTCCAGCACTGTAAAGATGATGATTTTTTTCTATCCAATAAGTTATTTCATGCAGGAGGGAATCTTACGGACCACGTATAAAAATATCTTGATCTCTGACCTTGTTTGTGGAGATTATATAACTTTTTCCAGATAATTATTTTGCTGCATTGATGAAAACCTATTGAGCTGTTGTTTAATGCTTAGGTACTGCACTGTGCTTTTGAAAAAGAAGTCATAAAAGGATTTTCTCTGTCTCTCACTCTCATAAAATTGAGTCCAACTTTTTGTCCCGAGTCTGTTCTCCTTTTCTCAACTGAAGTACTTAGTGCTTTGGAAATTTCTATCTTGAGCCCAAACTAAAGAAGTTACTTTCCTCTGAATCATGGGAAAATATACTTGCCTGCAGAAAGCCAGGGATAAAAAAGTACAGGTGGAACCGAGCTGCTTAAACACAACTGTTCAGTGTCATTTAATGTGCTTTATCTGAGATATCTCCGCTGGGGCGCAAGAGACAATTCAGCCCAATAAAATTCATTTTCTGTGTTTGTTTTGTCCAAAAAAACTTTGCTGTGCCTTCCACTTAAGAATTTAGAAGTCTTGTGCAAAGGAAACTATTGATGCTTCCTACTTATTTCCTCAGAGGCAGAAATCATCCTGAGCATTGCCTTGTGAATGTGTCTAACTACATTTCAGAGCAGCAGCGCTGGCAGAGAGAGGAAACCATGCCTCTGATTTCACAAGCAGTCTGCACATGCACTCAGGCTGATGGTTTCAGTGTGTAGGGATTTGAATCTGTGTTTTTGCAAGTCTTCCTAGTTAATACTAAAACTGCATGGGGATCACTAGCCAAAAAATAGCAGCTTCCACCTGGGGTCATACTGAATGGTGGGCCCATTTTCTACATGATACCAGTTTTAGATTGTTGTCTGTGCCCAGCCTAGTTTCCTTGTATAGATTTAGGGATGGAGCAATTTTTAGGGTCTGGTTTCCCATTAATTTCAAGGGTAATAGGATGCCTTAATAAACTTCTGAGTCTCTGGAAATTTGTCTCCAATTCATGGAAGCACTTTAGCTTCACTGAACTCTCTTCACACATTTGGGTTTACACCAGTATGCTTTGTTGGGTTCAATGCTCTTAAATCTTAACTTGAGCAGGTGATTGATTTTCTTCTCTCTTCTTGGCTTATTTAAGTTTCTTGTGAGTCATGTTATAGAACAGAACAGAAAAACCATGAAAAGAGACAGTGTAAGCATTAAAGAAAAAAAGCAAATCAGAAATCAGGAAGTTGAGAGGGTCAAATGAGTCAACAGAAAGAAACTACAGCCACTCCTACTTCTAATCATTTTGACTGCACATTGTTCCTACAGCTTTGAACTCTAAAACAGGCAGTTCATTTGAATTTTTTAATACAGTCTTGGTTGCCAGGTAAAGTAAATAATAACATTGTATTATGCAAAAAAACTTTCACCTTTTTTCTGGGGTATTCATTTTGCACTTCCTAAAACCTGAATTCAAGCACTGGGGTCATCCTGCTGTCTCAGTAAGAACATTGTGCAGTCCAGCCTGGTTTCTGTCAGTTCATATTCTCTCAGCAAGGGATTCTCCTGTTGCTTCCAAGTCTTTCACTTCCCCTGAACCAAATGAAAATTATGGGTAGGATTTCTGGAAGCAAACATCTGGATATGCATCCACTTACACTCATAAGAAAAATGTGCTGCATTCTGGGGATAGGTACCTGCTCTGGGTGAGGAGTCCTGGCTCACAGTAACCCTTGCTGTTGAGATGAGATGCCTAGCAGACAAGGATCCAGCTCTGATCCCACCCAGCTGCACAACCCTGTCTCAGAGAAATGAGAGCACTAAGAGGGTGTGAGGACAAGCAGAAAGAAAGTCTGCAGAGAGGTAAGGCTGATAAGATTACAGACAGAGGGAGAGTGACTGGAACAGGATCATCAGGTGTGTGAGGATCCAAGAGGGATAACACCTAAATGAGAATTGTAAAGTCTAAAGAAAGAAAGCAGAGAGGTTAATCTAAGGACTTCCTGGTGTCACTAAGTCACCAGTGTAAGAGCTGTGCATGGAGCTGGTGGCAGAGGGCAGCTTGGCAGCGCTGAGGATCTGGCCTGGGGAGCTCCAGGCACTAGTTCTTCTCCCCCAGTTCACTGATGCTTGCCTCATCAGCAAAGGATGTTTGAGTGCCTTATCAGGGTGGCAAGAAGACCTGCATCCTACTTATCTTGTGTGTGTCAACTAAGAAACAGCTGTTTCATATTTTTTAGTTGCGTTTGTCTTGCCTGCAGGGTCTTTTCATATGGCTAAGAGGCCTCAGCTGGACTCACCCAGACAAAGGTTGTTTAAAAGGTAAATATCAAATTGAATAAAGACTTTTTTTTGGGTTTTTTTGAGAAATTGTTACTATTTTTAAAATTTTGCTGGACTTGAATGCACTGAATGTCTGAACTGGATGAATGCTGAAAACACAGTGCTTGAAGCAAGCTGGTAATACATGACTCCGGGGTGGAAACAATAGCAGGCGGATTGGGTCAGCAAAAATTATTAGAAGTTGTTATCTCTGACTATGTTAATAGGCAGACTTCTGTAATAAGTCAAGTGACAATAGCTGCCATTTTTGTAAAAAATTGCTCTATGGAAATAGGCTCCCAGCTCTTTTCTTTTTTTCTTACACCCCCCCCCCCTTTTTTTTTTGTTTATTTAATCTTTCAGGTTTCTCTCCTTCTCTCCTTCTTGTTAATAGTTTTTCAATTATTAACCATGCCTTCCCCAGCTTCATGTATTTAAAACAGCTGGTATGACTTCAGCAGACCCTCATGATATTTTTGAAACCTGGTAGTTTACAGCTACAAATAATAACTTTTATTTTCTTTTCATGTTGCTTGATTTTTTTCCATCAGTTACTTTGTAACAGTTGTCTAATTATACATTCATGTTACTTGTGACAAACATATTACATTCATACAGACTTAGGAGTTCAGACTGTTGCGCCAAGAAATGTTTGACGCTTGTATTTAATAGGTAGGAAGTCATAGATTAATTCTGGCACAGTGCTTCTCGGAATTCAGCGTGACCTATTCATTATATTGTATGTCTAACTTTTTCTCTTTCATTCCTACAGGCTGATGAAGAAGAAAACAAAAGCTATTGATGTTGGGTTTAGATTCTGGAAGTTAAAGAGCAACTCAGTGAGATAGCTTTTAATTTGGACTCATAGTCCATTCGTGTAAATGTTCAGCTCTGGATCTTTCAATCTTAACTTGAATGGCCTGGCCATTCTGAGAAGTTGTTTCCCACCGCTGTGTGAAAACAAAATGTTGATTGACAAGATATATCACTAAATGCAGTTCCAGTGATGACCATGACTCAGATAGTATTGCGTTCAGTGTCATGCTTACACTCTGAAAACACGACCTCTGTAACTAATAGGTGACAGATGGGAGTACTTCTCAGAAAGCTTCCCCCCCCCCAGGCCCTCGCATACACATAGCTTTTTCTTTCCCAGGGAACAGGGAGGTATTTAGCATTAAAGCACTGCTGAAATTCACGAGTTTCTACTAGGTAACCATTTTAACAACACTGTTTTTCTTTAGGACTTGTAGCATTGTCCTACAGTGTGCGTTACGCAATATTTGTTCATACTATTGTGGTAGGTTAATTGCTGTGGTGATTGTTCATTTTAGTGTAGGTTGCAAACATTTTTCAAGCAATGAACATGGCTTGCCTTTTGTATTTGTATTATTGGGCTCTCTACATAGTCCGTTTCAAAATTCTATTACATGAACTCCCTTTTTTTCTTTCCTGTGACACGGATCATTTGTAGAGTCAATAGTAAATTCTCCCCAACCTTCAATTCAATGTCAAACTGCAGCTCAGCTCCATCAGACATTTTTGAGTAATGAAAAGCACATAAAATGTTGATTTATGCCTGTTTCATATGCATAAATATGTATAAATGTCTATATACACCTATGTATTTGCCTCTCTCTGAACTAATTATTCATGTTGTGTCTCATTCCTGAAGAAACAAGGGACATCTGAGAGACATGACATGGATCTTTTTCTTTTCCTTAGTGTTGAGGGTTTTTTCAGGAAAGAAAGGGTTCTCGTTCGCCTTTAACTTCTCTAGGAACTTGTATCTATCGAGAAATTGCATCTTCCTTCCTTGGCTTATCATGTATCATAGGTCAGAGCCAGAAAAGGTTTTCCCTTCTCCTAGTGAACTGGGTCAACAAAATTATTGCTGGGATCTGCTATTTTGTATTTATTCAGAATTTGATGGAAGTATTTTTTCCATGACTTACTTTCAAATAGTTTGATCACCTGTGTAGCATGGTGATACCTGCATGTAAATGTGCATATGCAATACAAGGACAGTACTGTTCTTCTAGGAACTGAATTTATTTCTTGCAGGTACTGCACTTGATAAATTTTGGAAGGAAGTTTTGTTAAGTAAGTGCCAAAGACAACAAAGAAGAAAAGTCATCTTTCACATGAAACAAGCAGTTTTTAAAGAATGAAGCATGTTACTGGTAGCTGTTGTACTTTAGCTTAAGGTCACCACATAAATTACATTTGACAAATTAGTTATGGAAGGTTATGCACACATGTTTGTATCAATGCTGTGAAATACTTATTTCAATGTAGCTTCTGTTTAACTGAACACATTATTCCCTTCTCAAAGTTATTTTAGGGTCTTCCTTCCGTCTAGGCATGCTAATAATGCTCCACTATCTTAGTTTACAACTAATTGAGGCAAGTGTATTATGTTATGTTATGTTATCCCTCCCATTAAAACAATGCCAGTGATCCCCATTGAGAAGGTCAGTTAAACTTTCAGAAAATCCAGGCGACTTTGACTTGTTATTCTACATCAATTACTTTTCATGCTGAGGCTACAGAGAGAACACCATTGATTTGTTTATTTACAATGAAGTTGCATTCCTGTTCACTTGATTTTTTAATTTATGTGGACTATTTTCAGCTGAACCCTATGTGTTGAACTGTCAGTTTTTTAGAAATTTGCTAAAATACAAAAATGGCAGTGTCCAAGTTTGAATTGAAATGCAATACCTGTGATAAAAAAGCTGGTAGAGTATATTAAAGCATAGGCATAAACAAATAAATCTTCCTAAATATAAATTACTGTAGCTGTATTGACTAGACAAACTGCACCAGTATGCCACAGGAAAACTTTTTTTTTATTATTTAATGTGTCCGTACAAGGAATGTTAAAAATCTGGAGTTGTAAATATACTAGTAAATTGGAAACAACGATGATTTATTGTAAATCCATAGTAGAAAGCTGTCACTGCTGATTACAGCCAGGATGGATTTGAGCTGTGCCTCTTTCACCCTTTCTATTTGCTGGACATTTCTCTTATATTGCCTGTGGCTTAGCAGGTGCAGTAAGATACCTGCATATATTGAAGTAAGTCTTCCCCCTCTGGTTGGGTCCACCTCACCCCATGAAACAAAAAGATGCTACAAGGGAAATATTTGAGTGGAGAAAGTCTGGAGTTTGTGATTTAACACATTACCTTGATCTGTGTTCTAGGCTGTGCTGTTGAGCAGATGACACTCAAGTCCCTGGATTCAGGGGGATGTTTCTCCTTATTAGGTCAAGTATGGCAGTGACTCAGTCCAGAATATGCAGTATTTCTGTGAGTCTTTGCACTGTGGCAGAAAAGTATGCCACAGGTGCTTGGAATATCTCTTAATACACTGCATTTTGCAGTCTGTGTTGCCACAGCATTTGGGAGCCAGACTCAAAGCTGGAATTTAGTTCAAACTACTTTCTCTGCTGGCCTTTGCTGCACCTGGTTGATGTGTGTTTTTAGTGCATGGCCATTGAACAATTTGAAACGCAGCTGATGAGAGCTTATTTCTTATCCTTCTTCCTCTTTCACACAGATGATTTGAATAAATGTGATACCGGAATTCAGGAGTCAGATGAGAAGAGATCTTCTCTGGAAAGAAAGTTCAGTTTCTTCCCAATGCTGATGCAGAACATACTGCTTCTTTCCCCTTCCCTGCCTTTTAGCTTCCTGCTCATCTTGTGCTTGAAGGATGTATTTATGTTCCCCTCACTAGGCATGGCCTGAGAGATGTCTTTCTTGTTCCTTGGGAAAATGTCCAAATATGACACACTGCAGTGCTGTTTTCCTGATCCTGCAGCTGGCCTGAAAAACTGGTAGCAGAAAACAATGCACATGCTTAACTTTGAATTTTACTGATAACAACCAGGTGATGTTAATTCTGGCAAGCTACAAATATTTTCCTTTCTTTCCATGAGAATTGTTCCTTATGGAAACTAGAAAAAACTTGAATCTTCTTGCATTGAGCTGGAATTGTATTTAACCAAAAGTATTTTATACCATTTTTCTCCACAGTTTCTAAGTCACGACCTGACTCACAATTACTGAATAAAATTGCGTAAGAATTACCAGACTGCACCATGATACAAATCACAACATGGCTAATCATTTCACGTGGTAGTCCAAACAAATATTCTTCTCCAGTATAAGATGTAGTGATAAGATGACATTGTTATCAGTGATGATACTCTGTGATTTATCACTACCCCCTGGTGACAGTGAACAGAGGCTGGCTGGAGAACTTCTGCAAGCATCTCCAGGGTTTAGGAGATATTGGCAGATACTAACTTATGGTAAGAAACAGAAGGAATAAGGTAAGAATATCAGGTACCTTGTATTTGGCCTGTATCTGATTATGTTACCCTCCAAAACTTTGAGAATTTCTGATGGAATGCTACTTAACTGTGTTCATATTATGTGTTGATGCCTAATAACTTTGGTAGGGTAAAGCACACTTAAAAGTAGAAAGAAAAGAATCTCAAACAACTTCATTCTGCAGGAAAAAACAGTTCTGGGTTCTCACTGTTCCCACAAATGGAGTATAAAGTGAGGCTTTTTTCAGTGTGAGGAGAGAGCCAAGCTGTTGCATAAAGTTAACCAGGTGACCATGGTGCTCATTTTTTATTAGGACTTGTGAAAACTATACCTACACATAGGCACAGTTGACCAGCTATGACTGCCTTTTGTGTCCTAACTGTTCAGTATGGATTCAGTGTGTATTTGGTTTGAGAAGGATGCCAAATATTTGCAAGGTGCTGAAGGTGGGTTACGAAATAGCAGGTATGCAACATCCTACCAACACTACCTAATATGGAGTGGTATTTTTGGTTTTTCTATTTTGTTTCTTTTTTTTCCTGCCAGCTGTGCAGCTATTGCTTCCTTAGTGTTGCTTATCTGGGCAAACACAGACTGGAGTTTCCATGGTATTGTCAAGTAAGGACCTAATTCAGTACTTCTTGTATGTGTTAGTCATGGTCATCTGTATTAATGGTCCTGCTGGCAACACTGATATGCTGATATCACTCATATGAACAAATCTTGAAAGAGCAGATCTAGCCTTAGTCTGTTAAAACTGCAGTTGTAGGTAAAAACTCATCAGGAGACCAGATTTGCCACCTAATGTAAACTATGAGGTGGTGGGAGGAGGGAGAAAAGGTGTGAGTGCCCTGTCACTGTCTGGCAGTTCTCAAAACTGGTTATGACCACCTTTCCTCTGCCATCCTGAAGATAAATATTCTTTTGGTTTGAACTGTTTTACTGGAAGGGGCTCAATAAATGCTACTAGATGCAAGTGACTACTCTATGATAAGTGCAGTAATGTGATACTGAATCATCTCCAGAGAAACTCTCCCTTTTGGGTGTGCCAAAAGACTTTCTAGTCCAAGGCCTGGTAGTATTTGACCCTTCTTTTCTCTGTCCAGCCAGCATCCATCTACCCGGTCTAGATGTGGTGTGTATATCCAAAGCAGATTAATAGTTTCTCCTTTGTTAAAACAGCGAGGATTGGAGGCCTAGCTTGTCTAGATTACTACTTCTTATTCTGTTTGCTAGTATGTGGGATCGATGGCTGATAAAGGGTGTGCATGAAAGCAGCCCTTGATGAAGAACCTGCTTGACTTATTCTTGGCAGTGGAGACATCCTGTGTGTGAACTCACCACCCAGCCAGTGGCTCCTGGGGAAACGCTCCCCAGAGTCTCCCAGAGGAGTGGAGACACAGCTTTCACACTTATCACCGGGAGCTCAGTCTCTCTGCAGGCATCTGGCTTTCTCTAGCCCAGCCTCCTGAGAGAATGACACAGTCTCCTGGGCATCTGTTTTAAAGCACAAAAGCCTTTGTGTAGGAGCTTACAAAAGAATGCACAAATCTTTGAGCCAAGAGCTGAGATCACCATGTGTATTCAAAATAACAACAGAAAATGACCATCTCTAGGGGCAATGGTGACTCAAAAATACTCTTGTGCAGCATAGTGTGGGAATCGGCTGGAATCAGCTTTTGATTGCTAATGTACAGCAACTTCTAAATATCTTAATGCTTGGGCCTTATTCTATTAATATTGATTTTAGGCAGCTACGAATTGGTAACACACAGAGGAATAAAGTAGTCAGGCTGCAAAACCCTGCCTCACTTTATTTTTTGCCAGAACTTTTACTGTGCTCTAGATTTGATTTTCAATGAAAACAAAATTTGTCAACCCCTTCTATTCTTGGAGTTTTATGAAATGACCTGTTTTATTTAGTTAGTCCCTGCTTATAAGTACTAATACTACTCTTCTCCTTTCTTTAAACTACCATTGACTTTTCTAGAAATTTGTTTGGGAGAATGATAGAAACCTTTGGTGCATGGGTGCATAAGAATACTTTGAAAAATCAGAAGTCATGACATCAAGTACCACAGTCAAGATACAAGCAAAAAAAAAAGCAGTAGGTAGAGAAACACATACAATTTTCCTTCAGTTGGAGTGGTCATACTGGTTCCTGTTATTCACAGGATAGTGTCCTTCAAATGTACAAGTGAAATAAAACAAATTTCCAAGTTGATAAGATTTCTTTTCCCTTTCCTTTCTCTTTCAGAAGTTCTTGCTTAAAAGGGGACATCAATAGGCAAAAAAAATTTTTGTCAGTGTAGCAGTATTTCTGTAAGGAGTAAAAAGATCTATTTCTCCCTACCTGTAACTAAATGGATATATTGGACAGTTCACAAACTCGTGTTTAAGAAATTGAGCCAACACTTAGAAACACCTGATCCAAGTTCCTCATGCTCTTAGACTTCCTGTGTATTCTGGGATATGCAGCTGTTGAATTTCATACCACCTTTAGTTTTCACGTTAAATTGAAAGATGAGGACTACTTCTACTCTTCAGCACTGTGAAGAGAGCTCTATCAGTATTTATGGATATTGACCATACGTGTTCCTCTTGGTGCCTGCTGTGTTCCTCTGCTCCTGAGTTCTGCTTTGCATGACATGAGATCCTTGACCTTGCAAATGAAGTTAGGTCCTGTTACAGTAAGGACATATCAAATCACTGAGAATATTGAGATAATTGAAATAATCCTGTAAGTGGCTTGTCATGATGGAAGTGGGCATAGTCATGGTCTGCCTCAGTCTTCTTCCAAAAAGGGTTGAAGAGACTGTTATGCTGCACTTTCCAAAATCGTTGCATCTCCTAAGACCTTCAGCTGGCAAGGTGCAACTCTCTATGTCCTTGTTAGATGAAAAAGGGCTCTGCTTGAGTAGTTTCATCTCCTTTCTGTATCATTCAAGTATACACCTTTCTAAAACTCATTGAGCATATTGTATGAGGGAGAAATCTGTCATTTTCATTCTTGCTTTCAAGAATGCAGGATGTCACTAGTGGTAAACACTGTAAAAGGGAGTTTTTATCCACATGAAGTGTGGCAGTACAGACTCTCCCACTCCCAGTGCTCTGCACAGAATACAAAACAGGAACACCTACTGGCTGTTTGGTATTTGCCAGGAGAGGCTAGTGCCAGCCAGTGACTTCAGTGGAAAAAATGCACTGGAAGATGTACACAACATATCTATAACACAACTTGCCAGACCCTTTTGATTCAACATCTGCTAGCATAAGCATTAGAAAATCGAAGATTTTAAGATGAGGAAAGGAAGGGTCAAATAAGCCCACAGATTTTTATGCTAAAAGCAGATGTTGGGAATAATCTGCAAATCAAAGGGGATGATTTTTCTCAAGCAGAAAATAATTCATTGGAAGGCAGCATTGTCTGTGATATGTTAACACAACTTCAGACAAGGTAATTTTTTCATTCATTTAGACTACACAGACCAAGTAAAGACAATTAAAGACTCCAAGTGTTTGTGTCATCTTCTTAATTTTGAGTGTGTGGTGAAGGGGCATGTTTATGTGTGAAATGTACACATGGGATCTGCAAGGTTGCCTGCATGTTAGGACAGATGCAAGTTTTGAGTGGAAAACTTGTTAATTTTTTCCATACAGCTATTTCTGAAAATGGTCACAATAGCTTAATAATGTTTAAAAATGAGACTGGACAGACCTTTTACTGCTCTGAGCTATTTCACTCCACTGTATCTCTCACTCCACTATATATTTCCCTCCTGTCTTTCTTATTCAGATGGAGTATGAGTTCACATAAGTACCTGGATCTTGGTGATCCAAGGCTATTTAAGTGTCATGATATTAAAAAAAATCTATTGGATACTCATCTGAAAATACTGTTAAAGTGATAGATATATAAATATCTATGTCTATATATCTGTAGATAGATAGACAGGCAGACAGACCATGTGCATCAGACAATGCAGTCTGGTGGGTCATTTAAATACAACTTAAAATGCTTGTGGGTCAGGGATAGATCCAAAAGTAATTCCATGGAAATGAATGCAGAAAATCTAGATTCCTG
>NW_009612153.1:86037-93596 GCF_000690535.1 Cariama cristata
GCTGGGATGACTCAAATGCAAGAGATCTTCCTGCAGATTATATTGCAACAGCAATTGCTTGTAAATTTATTTGATCTTAATGAACCTTTTGACTAATTCTGACTTGATATTTTTATACAAAAACCTTAAAAAACCCTGGTGGATTTGGGCAAGATGTACTGCAGGAAGATTTACCAGCTCTTGTTAGCTTAAATGCACTTGGTGAAAAAAGGAAGCATTTTTCAGAACAGGCTGTGCTCAGGAAAAAAAAAGATTGTAGAGATATGGAAAAGAAGAGCATAGATGGATTAGACTGAAAAATAGTAGTATCTTAAGAACAGCAGTACATGGGCTTGGTGAACAAATGACATCAAGGTAAATGTTTGGTTTGAATTTCTCATATGAGTTTGTTTGTTTTGTTTTTCTTTTCATTTCATCTTTGTGTTTGAAATCCACCTTAGACTTTTTCAGATTTACTCCAGAAAGCTGACATATATTCCACAAAATGATCTGGTGTTCCCCAAACTGAAAACTTCACTTGTCAAAATTTACAGAAAATACTTCCATGGGAAGTTTGGTGCTTAATACTGTGCTTGTATGGCAGGCTTTACTAACTATGAGTCAGGTGATTTGTCACTGAAACCAAAGTTTCAAGGGAACAGAAGTGAGATGAACAATGGAGAGCAAAACATGGGAGGGAACTTTCAGCAATATGAATGAAAGGAAAATGAGGTCATTTTAAAAAATTTATTTCAATAAAGTTAGAGTTACTCCATTAAAATGAGATTTGGTAGTTAAGGAGAATCAGATCAGCTCCTAACCAGTTTGCAGATAGAGTCCGTTTAGTATGTGACATTACCTACGAAAGAAACACAACACAGCTGTGTATGCTACAAACTGTCAGCAATTTGATCAACTCTGTTTCATTTTCTCTCATACAAAGAAAAATTAGGGTGCATCTGACATATAAAGGAAAGGTGTGTTTTGACCTTTGGGTATTTGTATACTCTTACTTAAGACTTAGAATACATGGGTTTCTTAGTCTTGAAAAACTAATTAAAGCCCCAGCTTTGACTTTCCTATTCAATTGAGCACTGAAGCAAATACTTTAAAACAACAATGGTCTGTCGCATTTATAGGACTTTAGAATGACCACTTTTAATTCTCTGGTGAATAAGACCATCTTTGAATTAGATCAGTGCTGGGGATAGTTTGGATAGTTTGTTTCCATCATAAGCACAATAACCATGTTTCAGGATCGAAGGGACAAAAGCTCTCTAATGTCTTTTGATCATGGAGTGGGGCAAGTGATGCTTTGGGGAAGACACATGTATAGGTCAAGTGAGTATGCAAACGCATGAAGCGGTTGAAATGCACTACCCACAAGTGAAAGAACAGGAAGGCAACAAAGTGTGGCAAAGGCCGTATGAAATGGCAAGCAGAAAACCTGTTGGCACATACTAGCTGTTGAAATGCATTCCGTTAGCCCCCGACCTGCTGCAATCACTGACAGGGTGCAGGTGGATGTTTTTTCTCCATGCTACATGTTCTGCCACCAGATTGATGGCATCCCCCCCAAGGTGGTTTTTTTTTTTTTTTCCTCTCTGAAGCTGGTGTCAATGCTGTTGAGTAGTCCACCCCACTCATTTCGATGGGTGTGTTTGGCACCACAACCTGCTCTGGGCTGAGAGACCACAATGCTGGAATTTCTCCTATTTGTTTTTACAGGTTTTTTTAATCACTGTAATATTTTTTTAAGATGTCTGATAGATAAAGTATGCTTTTAAAGTTGCCTGGCCTGAATTTTAAAAATATTTTGAAAGGATTACAAGACACTAAACAGTCTCCATTACTTAGAACATACTAAAGATTGTCTTGAAATTTATAACATTTTAAATTTTTTAAATTTCATTTTTTACTAGTGTATTTCCATATTAGTTCTTCGAAACAGACAGTTCAACGACTGCAATAGTAGGAAGATCTCTTGCCTCACTTTTTTAAAATAGCAATTGACCATGAAACATTAGAACAGCAATATTACAGAGAAGAGAGAAAAGAAGAATGAGCAACTTTCAGTTTTTATTATGTAATTTCAGAAAAGTTCACATATACCTACTTCCTCAATACCATTGCATTCTATGTGCATTTCTTTGCACATTAATTGTGCAAAAATATACCATTGTGTGCATTTTTTATCTCAAACTTTGATAATAGAAACAACTTCTCACACTTTTGAAAAATCAAATAGCACATGTGGGAATATGAAGATCTGTGAAAGCCTGCAGTGTCTTAATTAGGGTCTTTTTTTGCTGAATGGGAGAATCTTGTTAGCATGAGTCCAGAACTTTTTATGTTCACTGAGTCAGACAAAGATTTAACAAACAAAACCTTCTTATCCAGCATATTCTCACTATTATAACTTTTCCAGCTTCCTCTAGTTTTGTTTTTTGAGTCAGGTTGATTTACATATCTTTTTCTGTTTAAATCAAGTCTTCTACACATTAATGCCAGGTACAACTGGAACTTAGTTATTCTTAACAGTTTTATGATGACATCTGTGCCAGGATGAATCTTCTAAAAGTGCAGAAACAAGTCTAAAGTAAAAATGAACTCAAATTGAAATAGTTGTACTTGCAGTAAAATGATAAAAATTAATTTCAGTATGACTTTAGTAGGTGAAATGATAACAAGTCACATGACTAGTTTTTTAAAAAAACATCAGTGTCAGGTACTCACTGCAAATTCTCTAGTGATCAGTCAGGTAACAAGGCATACAAGCAAAATTTGGCTTAAACACTGTCTTCACCACAAGGTGGATTTATTTCAAACTAGGCAAAATTACATCACTGATAATAAAATCATTAAAAAAAAAAAAAAGAACAAAAAAAAAAAAAAAAGAAAAACAGGGAAATTTGATTTCACAGAGATATTTACACCAGATGAACCATTTTGACTGCAAGGCAAACTACTGCAGGACTCCATCTCCACGTACTTTTCCTCATTATTGCATGCCGAAATCCAAACTAATTCTTGATTGCGCATAGATTTCATCCCCCTAGATACCTGCAGCTGTTGATTGTGACTGTAAGGCACTGAGGCTGCTGGCTGCAGTAATCTGTTTGTGGGGTGGCCACTGTGAGCACTGGCTGCTCAGGCTCCCATCTCACTCAGAGCACACCAATGATAAGACAGCTGCCAAATAACCTCCTGTGTACTTTGGACAGAAATCTCAGTCTGAAAGTGTTTCTCAGGGCCTTATTTCTGTTTGTCTTGTCACTACACCAACAGGGAATTGTATTTTTATGGTTCTATTATGTATCATGTCTTTTTCCACTGATGAACTTGTGTCCTACTGATGACTTTGAGCTTGCAAATTTTTGGTTGCAGACTGGAATAATGGAACATGGTGCCCTGTTTCATTGAAAATAAGTGAATATTTTCCTGATGTTAAAAAAAAAATTATTTGGCTTAAAAAAAAAAAGAAAAAAAGAAACTTTATGAGAGAGAAAAAGAGAATGGAGAAATGTGCTTGGATGTGCATCTCAGGTCTACCATGTTTATCTCAGACACAAATTTCTTAGAGACAAATCTTGCCAGAAATTACAAAATGATCTGGTCTTAAAGCATTTTTAAGCAGAGCAAATAGCTAGTCTTCAAATTACCCCTTTTCTGAAATATCAGTTAGCAGATTAGGTTTGCAGAAATGATATTTCGCTGTTGATAAGTTAAGAAGTTACTCACTAGCCAGTGTCCCATGTGCCAGGTGGGGAGTTGTGGTGGTATTACGCTTGCTTATTTATAAAATCTCTGTTACTGCAGATCTATGGAAAATGCGAACCTTCTTATGCTAGACGCCCTGCCCTGTATGAAAGTCCAGATGACAGAAAAACAAAAAAAATCCTCCAGCTACTGTACTGACCACGTTTGTTTATGCATAAAAATATAAACAAGCTACTGAAATACATTGAAAGAAGAATGGGCGTTTAATTTCTAGGTTGCAGACTTTAAGATCAAAGCGAAAGGAAAATTGATTAGATGAACTAAACTAAATTAACAACTTCAAAGCTTTCTGCAGGATGCAGTTAAATACTCTGTATGTGAAAAAAGCTCTTAAAATCAATACAAATTTCATGCTGCAAGGATGAAAGCACTATGGGGGCATCTCATTTCTTCTGGCCTTCCCCAACAATGCTCTGCTGTGTGGGTGAAGAGCTACTACAGAAAAAAGCATGTGCTCCAGCTGGGAGTGAGGGGGCTGCACAAAGAGCAAGGCTGTTTTACTACTAGTGTTTCAGTTGCATTATTGTATGAAATACAATGCTGCTTTGCACAGGGAGACACAGTGACAAGCTCAGAAATTACCACCAAATAAGTCTAAATCAGGTTCTTTTCTAATATGTGCATGCTGATTTCTGTAATAGACAACAACATCCTCTTATTTTCTTCTTTTGTAAATGCAAGCAAATTGTATGGTGATGGAGATGATATAGCCAGGATATTCAACATCAGTTTTTAGTGTGTCAGCACAGCAGCACTGAAACATATCTGCAATTTCATATGAAAACCATACAAATAAGCAAACCATAGTTGGTAGTCTCTAGCTCTGGGAGGTTTGGCCTGAATATTAGAAGCAATTTCATTGCTGTTAAACGTAGAGTGCATGCTGCACATTAGCTAATTTACTCCATTTTTTAATTCCTGTAACAGCCAAGCCACTAAAAACATACTGCTGGCCTTGCAAATTAAAAAGCAGCAATTCAAGTGACCAGGATCTGCTGCTGATGCAGTGCTGCTGTGGGAAGACCTGATCTTGGTGTTCTAAGTTAATACATCTGTAGTTCAAGTTTTGTTAACACGCTAACAGTGTAATTGCCAATGTATTATGTTTAAACCTGGAGCTATTGTTAGCTCTGTATTTCACAGTGCATTGTAGCAGCTATTCCACAAATAGATAACTAGAGTAAGACTGAAAATTATGTTCAATCTTATGACTTTTTGGTCATTTTTTACATGTTTTTGTGAAAATGTTAGGCAAAATCCTTTCATGGTCATTTTGGCTTCATGAACTACTTTAAAAACAAAGCTAGGGTTTTGAGGTAGTTAACAACAGGTCCGCCGAGTGGGCTGTAGAGTACAGGGGTCCTTTTCTGGCAAACCTCGACACAGAAGAGCAGCACAAGGTGTGCTCAGCTTACCTTTGGGTTCAGAAAATTAACATGCTGTAAGCACCCTACCATTACCTCCCCATGGGAATATCTTCCCAGCTTGCAGAGGAATAGAAGACAAAAAGCAGCTCCACAGTTTGGAGTGGGTTAATGCCATACACGTTAGACAGTCGGGTGCTCAGCAAAGGGACAATGTAGGAATGCTGTGGTGAAACAGACTGAACCCACAGTGGCTGCTGTCTTTCAGGTTAAAGATGTTTCTCCAGGGAAAGTTTGCCAAGGGTTTAGTTCCCACTGGTGAATATGGACATTCTGTATGAAAAGAGGTGAAAATCTTCCTACACATGAGACTAATTTCCGTGCCAAATGAAGGCAGAATTATTAGCATATGGTTAATAGCTCTTCTTTTTTTATAAATGCTAATGTTGATCTCTTGGGAAAAGCAGAATGGCAGAAGAGCATCTTTTCCCTTGTTTTTTCCCATAGATTTCACCTGAGCAAACCTGGTATTTAATAAATGTGCAATGTATTTTCCAGACTGATTAGACTGTGCAGCGAAGTAAGAGCTTTTCAATTTTTTCAAATGTTATTTCTTTATAACCTTTATCTCCCTTTGTGAGGGAGAAACCTCTTTTGAAAAATAATAGGAATGAAGTTTGAAAATAATGATCTTTCACAGCCAGGTGGTGTAACCTTTGAATGAAGAGGCATTTGAGAAGAGTTGGGACTGATACCCAGTGCAGGCTGTGGAAGGAGTAGGAAATTTCAATAGGCCCAAAAGCATGGTTTAAAGCACCCTCTGAATAGTGAAAACATAATGTAATATAAAATTGTATCTGTTTTCTGCCACTGTCAGATGGACCGAGGAGTTAGACTTGGGATGAGTGGGTGGCTCATCCTGTTACGGCTGTGAGTGGACTGTCTGTGTCCTGATTTCTGTATGATGAACTACAGAATTGGGGCTTATGAAGCACACTCAACTTTTCAACATAATGAAATAAGAACTTTAAGGCTTCATTCTTAGTGTTTCAAATTTCCATCTTACTGCTTTGGGCTGACAACCAATGTAGTGACAGTATTTATACATTGTGTAACTTGTTCTGTGAAGTACGATGTACCCCCTCTCTCTTTTTTTAGTATCTCACAATCTCTGAGCATGGCACAAACTGTTCCATAACATCCCTTAAACGTTGGTCTTTGGGCAAAGAAGAGAAATACATAGCACCTCTCTTCAATGACTAAAAAACATTAAGTCAAAGTGAATAATTCGTTCCCCACTGAGTACAAGGTGAGATAAGCACCTGTACATCACACATGAAACAGCTTGCTAGAATCCTCCCTTCTTCTATGACTTGAGCAGGACTGTCACCAGGAGGACATCACCAACAGACTGTGGTAATGGTGTGGTACTCTGACAATCTTTTCCATTCCCAGCCTTCCTTCTACGTCTAAGACATGGCAAAAGACAGCAAACACAGGGATCTTCTTTGCATCAGTTGCTATTAGAGAAATAACCTTATTTTGCTGACTAGGCTAGCTCCCTGCTGCCAAGGAAAGCCAAGGAAAGCTGCAACTGCTAGCTGAGAAATTACATAGAAGTTATGCTTTGGCTGCAGTATAAATCTGCAAAGCAGAACTAGATTTACCCAAGAAGAGCTTTACCCTGTCAGTAGTCACAAAACCATTAGTATTACTACTTTAACCTCCATTTAAAACCATTCTGTGTATTTCTAAATTACACAGGAATTTTCATGGGCCATCAAATGAGAATTTTGGTCTTGCCAATAACACATCAGTACGTATTCTTCAAAGATTGCAAGTCAATGTGTTCCTAGAGAAGGAGGGATAAAGGCTAGGGTAAAAAAGAGGGAATGGGGGACAGATGTGACTGCTTCACAAGGTGCTGAGGATTGGGAAGGATAAGTGAGAATTTTGTGGGGTGTGAAGGGTTTAGGAATTCCCCTGGGACAGGATGCCAGGTGCCCACCAAACCCACTCTATCACTCCTCCTCCTTAACTCCTCTCCTCAGACAGGAGAGAGAAAATACAATGAAAGGCTAATTGGTCAAGATAAGGACAGGGAGGTCACTCAGCTATTGCCATCACAGGCAAAACAGACTCAACTTGGGGAAATTAGTTTAATTTATTACCAACCAAATCAGAGTAGGACAATGAGAAATAAAAACAAAATCTTAAAACACCTTCGCCCCACCCCTCCCTTCTTCCCAGGCTCAACTTCACTCCTGAATTCATAGAATCATAGAATCATAGAATCATAATGGTTGGAAGAGACCTCAAAGATCATCAAGTTCAACCGTATACCTGATGCCACCATGCCCACTAAACCATGTCTCGAAATACCACATCTAAATGTTTTTTGAACGATTCTAGGGACGATGACTCCACCACCTCCCT
>NW_009612154.1:0-25429 GCF_000690535.1 Cariama cristata
AGAGGGAAGATTTAGATTAGGTATGAGGACAAAATTCTTCCTGGTGAGGGTGTTGAGGCAGTGGCAGAGGTTGCCCAGAGAAGCTGTGGCTGCCCCATCCCTGGAAGTGTTCAAGGCCAGGTTGGATGGGGCTTTAAGCAACCTGGTCTGGTGGGAGGTGTCCCTGCCCAGGGCAGGGGGGTTGGAACTGGATGGGCTTTGAAGGGTCCTTCCAACCCCAACCGTTCTATGATCCTGTGATTCATAGCATGCTTGCTTTTTCTTTATCTAGCTTCACAACCAGCATCTTTTCCCTTGCCAACACTTCCCTTTATGATTTACCTCTTATAAAGGAATTCACAAGTTTCCACACTTAACTTAATTTACAAGATTTTGTACAACCCTCTTGTGCCTGCCTGTGCATTGTATTTCATCTCTTCATAGCCATCCTCACTCACTGTAATAGATTTTCTAAGTTTCAGAGGCACCTGAGCCCATCTCCAGCTTACTGACTTTTTTTCCTCCAAGCTACACGGTAACGGTTGAGACATTTCCACTTCATGTTCCTCAAGCTCCTTCAGGCATGTAACTCCTTGCCTGATCCATGGCAGGTACAAACCCTAAAGACTGCATATGTTATTTTAGTTTGCCTGTCCATGAAGTAGGTACAAGGGTACCACCTTCCCACCTCAAAGGTGGCCTGGCACAGTCAGGAAAATCCTATGCATATTAGGCCACCTGTAAGGATGCATGATAGTTTCTGGCCAGTCTGATGCCATAGGAATAGGCTGTTCTTATATCTCACTTTGCCTTGTGCTATTCCTACACCTCCTTTTACTCATCACCATACGCATCCTTTTGCCAGTGCAAGACTATCAAGGTGACACATAGTGAATCATTTTAATTGCTTTGCATAGTTTGCCTGCGGAGATGGTACATGTGAAATAGCTTACCTTCTGACATAACTGTTTTCAACACAATTGATGACATATTTTGTGAGGTCACATGTATATATTCAGTCTATATTTTGTTCCTTTCTATCTGCGGTGGTGGGCTCCTTTGGTGGGGTTTGTCTATCCACTGTGCCGACCATGATTTGAGGGCATTGAGAATCTGATCTTTGATTTCTAAAGGGAGATCTCCAGAATTTAAATAAGGATAAGACCTGAGTAGATAATTTGGTCTGCCTTCCCACAAATACATACTTCTTTTCTGTGCTAAGCTGTTACATTTATTGCCAAATTTTATAGTTCAACGGGCGATGTTTTATTCATCCCTTCAGACAGAGAAGTTTTCTTTTTCATTCCTCCTGCAGGTTCCTTCTTCAGTTGTTTTTCCAGGATCTCTTTCAGTGTATGCTGAACAGGGATTGCATTGCTAAATCATTACCGTTGCCAAGTTATTACAGTTTCAGAGCTGTGTTCGTTAACATGGCCCATGTTGTTCTATCACTTTTTAAACCGAGGATCCCACTGAAGTTAGTGTGAACTTTTGCCTCAGTTTCAATGTCAGGATGTGGCTCCTTGTACAGGGTAGTCCTCCCTGCCTAGTTACCAATTGTAAGCTGCTCTCCTCCCTTTCCTCGAAGATAAACCTCCTTATCAGGTTCCTTTCTCTTGACAATAATATTGTAGAGAGAATAAAAAGAATAGAAGTAGGTCTTGGACAAAAATGTTGGCTATTAATTATCATTATTGTGCAGTTGCATTCTTGTGTAATTCTTGTCCCCTTGGAGCCTTATTGTACAGATATGTGAGGCTAAGTATTTCCTCCTCCATAAAACAGACATTACAGGTTTTCATCGCATTCTCCTGCATAAAGTTGTCACTAGAAATGAGATATTAACCAAGCAAAACTCCCCCTCTTCCTGAATTCCCAGAATTTCTCTGCAAGGGTAGAATATTGCTAAGAGTTGGACAGATAGTTTGGAACTTGCAGAGAATTCTGCCTTGAGGAAACCTTCTAGAGAAGGTTTACAGAGTTCACATTCACATACTGCTGTACGGGTTTGTGCATGTATAAGCTATATAACTGCATTGTAATTAACTTACCATGATTTATTTGTCAGACACAACGTTGTCGTGCATATTGTAGTTCCGTAAACTTTTCAGGAAAGATGGAAAACATGGGCATCAGTTTTGTAAAAGATCCTAAACCTTACCTTGTTTACATTATAAACTGAAGTGAAAGGAGAAATATCCTATAGTGAAATACTGTCTGAGGTACTCTTCTAGCTTCAGTGTTTGAAAGTAGAGAAATTATAGGAATAGAAAAACTCTTGAACTGACTACTTTTATTTAAAATTGAAGTCAAACTATTCTAATATACTTAAAACATCACTTAAAGATAGATGAGCTAGCAGCCTTGGCATGCCCACTTACTTTCTCAAGTTTATCTTGGGAATTAGAGGTTATAAATGAACTTTCTAATTTCATTTCTGGAAATATGGACACTTTTTTAAAAACATGATTCTCAGGGGGCCTCAGTTTACCCTTATTGGGGCAATAAATGTGTGTAATTGATTCTAAATAAGGAGTTCAGAATGTGACCGAAGATATAACTCAAGCTGAAGCAACACCTGAGTCCAAATAATTTAAATGGTTAAGAATTTAATATTTTAATATTTCAAACTCTTAAATAAACTAAACATAAGGTTTTTTAATTTTGTGATACCCTGTAAGTGTGTGCAATATTACATTCAAGACTTTTTTTTTCAGTTATGCAAAGTAGAACTGTTCAGTGCTCTTTGCTGATTATGTTGAAACTGATTTCATATTTCTTGTTGCTATAATGGAAATTGGACAGCTTCCTCAAAGTAATTTTTTTAAAAAATTGTGTTCCAAGGTGACTCATAAAGTGTAGGGGAGAGGGCACTGTTCTAAGTACAGAGCTGTTATTTGAAGGCTTTATGATTATATCGTCCATTAATCAGATATAAAACTAAAGCCGTCTGTGATTCTGTCTGTGCCTGCCAGGGCAGGTCCTCGCGCCGAGTTCGGAAGGAAGGCTCACAAGTGGAGGGTATATTCGAAGCACCCAAAGCCCTTGTGCCCGCTCAGGGGAGAGGGCGTGCGAGAAGTGGCTCTGCGGGGTTTCGAAAAGCCGAGCCAGACGCGCAGAGGAAGCTGCACGGGGCTGCTGCTTAGCACAGAGCGAGCAGAAGGCCACCTGCTATATTTAGTCCTCTTTGCCTCCCCTCCCTTCCCTTCCCCTCCCCCTTCGGTGCCTATATTTGAATTTCAGTTGTAGAGTAAGTGGTCATTCATTTAGTACAACTGTGGGGTTTTTTTTTCTTTTTTCGTATGGCATCCTATCTTAACAAGATAAAACACTTTTCATATAACACCGTAGTTAAATATAACTATGCTTAAGTAGTGCTGACCTACCTCTTCTTTTCCAAATGATTCAACCTTTATATGGAGCAACATGATTAATAATTATTGTTTGCACTTTTTCTCACACCTGAATATAATATCCTGAAAGAAGTTGTTATGAATAACCTGTTTTTATCATTAGAAATAAATGCTTTGTCTTGACATCTGCCTCTTTGGCTTAGTCTTCCTTCTACAGAATAATGAAGGATGAAAATAACACTGAATGTTACATTTGTTTAATGTTTGTATTTTCAGGGTTTGCCAGGGCTGGCAGGTCCCCAAGGTCCACCTGGCAAAGAAGGTCAAAGGGTGAGTAAACTTGGTGAACAACTGGTGAGTGTGCTAACTGACCTTGGTGTGTGACTTCTTTCTAAGCACTAATAAAAAATTGAAAGGTAGCAGCTGAGTATGAAGCATGCTGACAACAAACTGAGCTTTGACATTTGAGGTTTCTCTTCAGTTGAAGGAGATTTAACAATTTCAACCATCTAAAGTGTTTTAATGACTGGCAGCACAGGTGTAGATGTTGTCATTTGTGCAACATGTTTCTGCTGTAATTTTAAGTGAAAGAATATTAAAATTGCTCAGAAGTTTTCATTTTATTACAAGGATAGACCATGCCTTACTATGTCCAAGACATATAAAGACATGAATTTCAGGTCATTATCTAGAATATTAACAGAAAACAGTATTAGTGACCCAGGTTTTGTTGTATATGCCGTTATGCATGTGTCAGAGCCTAATATATATGTACAAAGGAGATACAGTAAGGGGGGGAGAGAGATGTCCAAGACATGAAATAAACCTATGGTTATTCAGAATTTTAGTATAATGAAGTAACTGACTGACTGGTTTCTCTATGTTATGTTTTTGTTTTCCCTGACGTATTGAATTTGGTATTTCAGTAGAACAGATAACGAATATTTATGATTGTGGTATCGCAAGGAACAATTCCATTTTGAGAGTTTATGATCTAGTCTGCTCCTAAAAGTTTGGGAAGATATTCAGACTCAAATATTTCAATATTTTTATGAGTTGTGCCCAGTTTCTGGTTTTGAAGTTGGGTCTCTCAATAATTCTTGGTTTGTTTAGGCATCTTGATATTTAGTATCTTGCTTAAATTATCTGAAATGGAGGGATCTAGTATTACCCGTCGTTGATCTTAGTCAACTACAGTGAATTATTAAACGCCAGTTTAATAATTTCAGTAATAGTAATAATAACAGAAAACCAATTCTTGAACAAAATGAATAATGATATGTTGGTCGCAAAGCCATGTTTTGTATTGTTTTTTAAGTTTTAAAAATAGTTCCAAATTTCACTGAAGTTGAACATGAAAATTTGAAAGCTGAGGTTAAGTTTCACATTAAGGATTAAGAACCCATTCAGAAAAAGGCAATGTAGTAAGGGAGAATCAAAAGTGAAGTGGTGAATATGCTGCTAAAGCATATTTAACAGCGTATTAACATGCTATTAAGGATTTTATAATTACTGTGACTCTTACTGTTACGCAATTCAGTATCCAGGATACCAAAAAGCTATGGATATCCAGTTTTATCATATTTTAGAGTGTTTTTCTGTGGAGTATTGAATCTGCAGAAACACAGAGTTTATTAATTCTCCTTTTGGAACAGTTATAAATATGGCTACGTTTTAGAGACATCACTCTTTGAACTTCTTCATTTTTTGAGTCAAAGATTCGGAGTTAAGACACTGTCATATATAGTGGTGGACAGATGAATTTGGAAATACGTTTTTATTTTCTTCCCATTTTGCAGTGGGAATTAGGGCTTTGATAGATTCATCATGGACATTTCCTATTCGCACATAAAATTGAACTGCTGTCTCACTCCAATATCCATAACAACAAGAGTGCTGAATGTTTTATAATCTTGGCCATGCACACAGTTGCCTTGAGCCAAACAATGGGAACAGCAGAGTGTAGAGCCTCAGCATCTGTCTTTATCTTTCTGCCAGTGAGATGCTCACAACAATACTCTTTCTGCTGCCCACCCCTGCCCAAGCATTAATAACATAGTTTGCAAGCTTAATTCAACTCCCATGCGCATTTGCATTTCTAATACATTTAATTACACAATAACATACTGTTTGTATCAAGATCTCTGCTCTGTTTAATGGCAAACAGGACAGTGCACATCTAATAGCTATTAAATATTCCTTTTTATTTAATTATAGATGTCATGTTGCTCTGTTCTACTTCCAGCAGATCCTCCGAATCTTTCACATTATATGAAGTTATTGGTTTTGTCATGGACTGTCTTTTGAAGATTAAAGCATATTATTGAGTGTGCAACTAACTGATTATTTTTCTTCAATGTGTTGTTCGGACCTAAAACTGATATTCTGCCCATTTTGCAGACTGAAACTGTAACATATTAGGAAAAGAAAAAAACCCACTCCAATACATTTGAAAGTATCTGTTCCATTTGGATGCTACACTTCGAGAACCTGAATTTTTTTTGAACTTTCCATTCACATTGTACTTTGAATGTAAAAAGTTTTATTCCCACTTAACTCAAGAGCGTTTTTAAGTGTTCAACTCCTTTGAAAATTAGACTTAGATTAATAAGGAGTTGAGAGGAGAATCATTAAGTATGTAAGAGACCTCTAAACCCATATTAAAGAAAGATCTAAGGAACTGAGGAAAATTAACAGTGAATGGTGATATTGTCAAAAACTCAAAGAAACGTGTAGAAGGCTCGTGTTAGAGCTACTGGCTTAGGTAAGCGATGGTACAAAGTGAGATAGAAAGGGAAGAAAAAAAAACATGACAGTGGATTTCTTCCCTCTTTGAACTGGACTGAGCCATATACTTTCATTTTCAGGGTGTTTTAAGTGGGATTTTATTGTATCATCCAAGATCAGAGTTTAATATTAGAACTACTAAGAAATACCAAAGGTGGGACCCTGCCCCAGAGTGGGCACCCATCTTCCTGCATTCACTATAGAGGGAACTAAGACAAACGTGCCCCTATTAAGAGGAATAAGTCTGGATAGTAGTATTTCTTTCACCTCACAGGAATAATCTGCGTCAAAAATTACGTAATAAAAATACATATAATTATTATGGAAATAGAGTAAGTATAATTATATGTCATTGTATAATTATAGTAAACATAAAGATTAACTGAACTGTAGATTTTTAGTTCAAATTTATGCCAACCTTACAGTACTTATTGACATATATGTGAAATTGGCTTACAAGCACAAATTTACCGTATCACTGAATTAGATGATGACTGCGGGTTATTTATTTCAAGAGTAAAGGGGGAATCAATACATTATTCCAAATAAAGTGCTAACAGCTTTTGCCCAATGGATACACTGTAGATAGAGTTATGTGGTATCATTTGAGCAAACAGGTGATTATTAAATTACTAAATATGTCACTTTCTGTGGCTTGATGATCTGATGTATTACTACTGTATGATCGTGCTGGGATATGATCTTGCTCCCACGTCAAAGAGCAGTTTAGGTTCTTACACATTTCAATGATGGTACACAAATAAGTCAGCAATGGAAAGCGATGATGACAGAAGTGTGTGAAATGTCTTCTGTCCGAGCTAGTCTCCCTGGATGCTTTCCAGATATCCCAAAGGGCAAAAGAGTTTGCAGAAAACAGCATATACTGATGTGATATGTTTACAGAAATGTACTGTAGGGAGATCATTCAGAATGAGAGAGATGAAGCCCTGAAAGCTCTTTGACTGGATCTGTGTGGTATTAAACGATCCTGTGTCAAGATGCATGCTCTATTTTTTGGCTTTGCTTAAGAGAAAATTCCAAACTCACTAAAAATTTGAAGTAGTCCAGTCATGGAGTACAACTAGTAGGATGATAGATGGAAATCATGCATATTACTACTTTCATACCACTTTAGTAGCAAAATGCATAAAAATTTCTTTTCTGAATAAATAAAAATAGTCTAGCATTTGCCAAGTGTATTGGTTATGTTTACAAGAGTAAACTCATTAGTTCCAATTTTTTCTTCACTTATTGTGACACCTTTTCCTCTCATCATCTTTGTTATGTCTTCTCATTCTGCATATAGCTGTCTTACACAGGAGAAGAGAGCAAGCTTCATGAGCAATGAGGTAGTACAAATAATGATCTTCAGACCTAGCTAGCTTTTTTCCTTTGCAAAGCAATAAGAAAGGAGGAACAGAGTTGTGAGCTGAAGTGAAGCAACTGGCTTTCTGTTTACTACTACACTTCTGTACCTACACAAAAGAAACTACTTAGCATTTACTGTAGCTCTACCAAAAAAAAATATATATATTCAATGATTCATCATACATGGTACCTCCTTATTTAGGGTGTTACTTGGAAGAGGAAAGTAATGATTTTGGCAGAAGAAATAGGTGCTGCATGATAATCTGGCCATATCCAGAGACCACAGAGTGAACTTATTTCTGATTATTCAACCATCCTGAGACATATACAATACTTATTTAGAGGTCGTCTTTGTTGTGACAATGTCTTGAGTGAACTTTGTTAAATTTTGTATGAGCGTGTACTGCCCTTATGTTTCTCCTTGTGCCACGGTACCCACTTCCGCTCACGTGTTAGCCAGCGTTGTGTTTTCCTGTGGGTGCAAGGAGTCCTCAAACCTTTGCTGTTCTTACAAAAGGCTGGTGTTTCTCCTTGCTCTACCACTAGTGTCTTTGTATATTTTTTTAGTTTTGTTATCTTTAGTGAAGTGGTTTATGTTAGACATGAGAACTTGCTAAGGAAGAGCCTTTGTTTTTAGTTCTGGCCACTGGGAGAAGTGGGCCAGTAGAAACAGCTACTCATTCCCTTTTCCTCATTCCTGTGTGAGAAACATTAGACCATTCTGTGGGCATTACATTCCTATGTAATTTTTCAGCGTCCCTCTTGTTGGCTTCAGGCATTCAGAGCAGCATGTACCGCTGCTGCAACTTGATATCATTACACTAGCGCTCAGAATGACATCATGAGCTTCAGAAGGTAATTAGATGTTACTCAGAAAAGTCCCTGGTCCAACATTACTGACCAAGAAAAAATAGAAAGATTGGGTGCTAGCCTAGCATTGCGTGGAATTTAAACTGCAGCGGACAGCTACACCATCTTCCTGGTTCCCTGAGTTATGCAGGACTTTACTATTTTTCTCAATATTCCTGCACTTCCGTTAAGTATGTCATTCACAGAAGTACAAGTTTCCATCTGAAAGACATCAACAACAGGGACTTCACAAGTCTCCTTGAATTCTTTGTTCCAGTATTTCTTGTCAATCCCACTTTTAAAAATGTGCTTCTTATTTTACACTTGGAGATGTAGCTTAAGCCTCCAACAACTTTTTTTTTTTAATGTCTGCTTTAGATTAAAGAGGTATATAAAGTTGTTTTTCTCTGTAATCAAATCACCATTCCATTTATTTTTGAGAATATTCCACTAAGGTTCTTCAGCTCCCCATATAAAGAATTTTCAAAAGTCTTCAAATAATTTTGTCATGTTGCTATACTTTGTTAAAAATTTCTATTACTTATAATTACAGACTGCATGGAGTTTTCCAGACTCTGCCTTTACTGTGTAAAACGCGGTGAGGTGAAATTTATATTTCCAAAATAATTTCCAAAACCTTTGGAATTATAATGATTCATTTCAATTGGATATCTTTGTAGCAGGGCTTTTCCCTGAAGTTGATAGATTATTTTTTCTGAAAATGAATTATTTTTTTAATAAAATATTTCAGTGAATTCCAAAAATTCTCTTAATGAAAAGCATCAAAGCAACTTTATTAGACAGCTATACTGTGAAATCTAGAAATCATCATTTTTCATTCTCGGCGTATAGACAAGCCAGGCCCAGCATGCAGCTAACATACACAGCAGTTTGTGCAGCAATTTCTGCTTCTTTGAGATCTTCTTGATATCTTCTTGAGATTCTAGGCACTTTTTCTGGGATTTGGGCACTTCTGGGAAACCTCTGAGGAAACCGCGGGTGCCTGCTGCTCCCGGTTAAGGCTAAGGTAAGGGTAGCTCTAGCAGCTTCTAATGAACTCTGTCAGCTGTCCTTGACCAACGGGTGCCTGCAGCCTTTGTTCTTGCTGACCCAGATTAGGAAGGGTCGAGCACCCTTGTAGCCCATGCTAGGAAGAGGGCTATCTAACAGCCAGATGATGCAGCCATTAGTGCAGTGATAACAGAAGGAGCCAGCAGATATGCAGAAGTTTGCACAGCAGTTCATGCAGAAGGGCACGAAGAAGAGGCCAGCAAACTTTTCATCTGGCATCACATCCTTAAAGATGATGGTCACAAGGCACAGGACACAGGCGCTGCTGAAGTAACTGTTCGCTATCAGACTCTTGCACCCAGGCAGCTTCAGGTGGAGGACATAGCTCTGTAAGTCCATGTGGCCTGACAGGTTGCATCCACAAATGCAGAAGGAGCTCGCTGATGTCATCGCAAGGCTGCTCTTGGCTATCTTTGAATGGTCATGGTGACTGGGAGAGGTTCCTGAAGACTGGAAGAGAGCAAATATCATTTTTATCTTCTAGAAGGAAGATCTGGAGAACTACAGGCCCATCAGCCTCACCTCAATCCCTGGAAATGTGATAAAGGAAATCCTCCTGGGAACTATTTCCATACATGTGAAGGACAAGAAGGTGAATGGGATAGTCTATATGGATTTATGAAGGGGAAATTATGCTTGAGCAACTACATTGCCTTCTGCAATGAGGTGACTAGTTTGGTGGGTGAGAGGTGAGCAGTGGATGTTGTTGACCTCAACTTTAGCAAAGTCTTTGACACTATCTCCCATAACTTCATCTCATCAACTTCAAAGACAAGCTGACAAAGTACAGGTTAGATAAGTGGACAGTGAGGTAGATTGAAAACCAGCTGAACAACTGGGCCTGGAGAGTTGTGATCAGTGGCACAAAGTCCAGTTGGAGACGAGTAACTAGAGGTGTACCACAGGGCTCCATACTGGAGCCAGTACTGTCCAGCATCTTCATTAACAACCTAGACAATGGGACAGAACGTAGCAGAGAACTGCGACAGGAGGAATCACATGAAGTTCAACAAGGGGAAATGCAAAATCCTGCATCTAGAGAGGAATATCCGCAGGTATCAGTATACACTGGAAGCAAACTGGGAAGACGCTTTGTGGAGAAGAACCTGCTGGAGAACAAGCAGACCATGAGCCAGCAATGCACCCTTGTGGCAAAAACAAGGCCAACAATATCCTGGACTGCATTTGGAAGAGCCTTGCCAGCAGGTCAGGGGAGATATCCTCCCCTTTTGCTCAGCAGTGGTGAGATCATGTCAAGGAAGACGTGGACTTACTGAAGTGGGTCTAGCACTGGGCCACAAAGTGGATTAAAGGGACTGGAGCATCTTTCATAAAAGGAGAGGCAGAGAGAGCTGGGACTCTTCAGCCTGGAGAAGAGAAGGCTCAGAGGAATCTTATCAGCACATGTAAATACCCAATGTCAGGGAATGAAGAAGAGGGAGGCAGATTCTCCTCAGTAGTAGCCAGTGACAGGACAAGAGGCAATGGGCACAAAATAAAAAATAGAAAATTCCATCTGAACACAACAAAACACTTTTTTTTTTATTGTGAGAGTGCTCAAATACTGATACAGGTTGCCCAGAGAGGTTGTGGAGTCTCCATCTGTGGAGATATTCAAAAGTCAAGTAGACATAGTCCTGGACAATTGATCCTGCTTGAGGAGGGGAATTCTACTAGATCATCTCAAGAGGTCCCTTCCAACCCAGATGATTCTGTGATTTTTATTTAACTAGCTCTAGCTTATTCTCAGCATAGCTGCCAATAACTTCATTTTTATGGATTAATAGGATTTTTTTAAATGTTTCACATATATTTAAACAGACTGATTCTCCACCGTGGTGATTTCCTGGGTTCCAAGTGATTAATTCAGTTCAAATGTTTACAAATCTTTCTACGATATCACAGCCATATTCTTGACTCTGTATTCCTTGGGAAGTTGCAGGTGTCTTGAAGTACGTATTTTTGAAACAACTTCCTTATTTCCAATTGTTGTATTTATAATAGCAAATACTTCACTTAAGAGGAATTTATTTTAGCACTACCTTAGTAATGAATTCAACACCTCATAAAAGTGAGAGTCCTTTGGGTTGTCATATCTAGTGTTTTAGCATTGACTTCACTAAAATAATGTGTTTGGAGGGACCTTGTGAAATTGCAGTTCTTGCCTTATGTTAGTTTACTAACATAAGTAACAAAATCAGTTTACTCTCTGAGATTACAAGTTTTTCTAATCAAGCATGAATAAAATTATTATGACATAGTGGAAAATCTTCCTAAGTAAATAAATGGGCAGGGAGCTGTTAGATTTTTCCTAATGTAATTATTTAGAGTGACATCAAAATTAATTTACATTCAGATTACATTTATCTGACTTATAGAACTTAAATATTTCTTTGACATAATTTGTTTTCTAGTTCAGTGAGTAAACATTGTACTCAACCAATTGTAAAACAGGCTTTACAGAGCAATGATAATTACTGCATAGTAGGTCAGGCTGCTGGCACAGTACAAACAGTATTTTCACATCTACAGCTCTGGAGTTTTGGAATCTCTTTTAATCTTCTCAGTCCTTCTTGACTTTGATGTAAGTTGTTTTTAAGTATTCAAAGCTCCGGTCTGATTTTATCTTCAAGTTGGAGTGCGGTACATGCCTTCAATTGGGTATTTAACAACCTAAAATCAGTTAATGTAAAAGAAGACGACAATTTTTGGGTTTTCTACCAGAATGTCTCTACCTTAAAAGCAAAGTAAATAACCAGTAAAGTAGGATACAACTTTAAAAAACAAACAAACAAACTGAGTTTTTCCCACTTTGGTATTTAAAAATGAGATGAAAACAGTTGTAATTTAGAATGTTGAAGACAGACTTGTCAGTGAGAAAATAGTTCTATCATTTTTTAAATTTCTTTGCTATTTTCCATTGGAGAAATTAAAATTTAACTTTTAATGGAATAGCAGAAATTATTTCACTTTTAAGAACTGCCTTCCAAATACTCTATTATCAATATTTCTTTTAATGTCTCTTAGCAGAAGGTATAGCAGCATGAGAGAAATTATTTCTCATAACTAAAAATTACAGTGTTAGTTATAAAAACATCTAAATGTAGTTGAAAAATATTTCTACAAATGATTTTGAATTTAGAATGCACTTTTGTGAATGCACTTGAAAAATTGTGATGGATTTTGTGTGGGGATCTGTTGGCAAAATAGGTTGTGCATTTTACTTCTTGGCACTGCTGTCCCTGTTTAAGGACTTTTTTGTTGGTTGTTAAATGCATTTGAATAATATTATACAGTCTGGCTAGGTGCTCCCTTTTAGCATTTTATTACACAGAATCACAGAATTTAATACCAAAATGAAGAAACTGGAGTTTATGAAAAATCATTCCTAAAACTGGAAAGCAAAGATTGAGTGCAGGAATGGTTCTGCATTAGCAAGAAGCTCCCTAGTGACTTTTCTTCCAAACCAGGGGATTAGGGTCTGTGTGCTCTATTCTTCTGGGAGCCGTGTTTCTGTGAAAGGCTTTAGTGGGACACGAGGGACAAACTTTCACTTGTTTCCTGCAAACGGCTTAATTTCTTGCCTCCTGGCCTTATTTCCTGTGAGTTTATTCAGGTTTAACGTTTAATACAGAGATTAATTTGTGATACACTGGTTACCGTAATACATCTGCAAGGCCAAGGTTAATAGGATTGAAGAAGGAATTGTACATTTGAGTCTTAATGCTGTATTACTGAAGTTAAAAAGATTTCATTGACTGTGGCATAGATTTCCAATTTAGGAAAGAGAATATCTGAACTATAAGATTTCTAAGGATAAAAAAAACCAAAACTGACACCTTGTGCAATTGTGACACTACCAAAGTTAAAGACAAAATTCTTATTAACAGCAGTTGTGCAGTCAGGTGGTTAAATGTCAAAGCCTTCTTTACAAATTACCACGTTTTTGGCTAAATGCATGATGGAAAATAATGACTCTGTATTCAGGCTGTGCATTTGTTGTAGGTTGGCAATTTTCACTTTGTGATCTGTCAAATAGTTGGTTGGGATCCTGGAGAACCTTCTCCTGTCCCACAACCATAGATGCACAGTGTTGAATAACTGGGTTGGACAGGTGATTGCTCTGATTTTTGTGATTAATCTTGTATTTCCAATTAGCTCTTGAACTAACTTTCTTACTGATACTGCCATGTGACATCTGCCTTCATTCTCCTAAAATTGCAGTCTGACAAGCTTTTCCTGGTAAAACGTGGAGCAGAGGACTGTCACCAGCTTTGGGCTGGGCTGGATTTCCCCTGGGTTAGAGTTGGTTGGAGCTCTACAAGCTCCAGGTGAGCTGCCAGGAGCACCAAGTTGTGACTGCAGACAGAGGGGGAAAGCTGGGAAGTTTGTATGGGCTAGATGTACCAGCTTAGAGGACTGAGACAGAGGAAAACCTCTTTTTTTTACTCTGAATTAGCGTAGGCACTGGGACTTGTCTGGCTGCTTGGTGGCAACCTTGGGCATCTGGAGGAAGAGTCTTTTCACTGCCCAGAGCTCCCCTCGTATGGCTACGTTTAGGTGCCTGAGTGGCTGGCGGGGTGTCCGTGGGTTGGGCACTCTGAGATGGGGGTATTTACTTTCCACCTGTCTCCTGCTTCAGGTATATCTGTCCCTTTGTCAGTCTGGTTTTGAAGATTATTCAAGAGGATCTTAGTTTAGCTTGACAAATGAGTTACGTAGCCTCATTAATCTTGCATAATAAGTACAGTAGTTAAGACTTTAAAGCCCAGCTTTCTGCTTTCTCTAGAACTAGTTCCTGTTTTGAAATGTGATGACGTGTTTCAGGAACCGCTAATTAGCGGTTTCTCTTGAAAATTCACACAGGCTTATTCTAAGAACTTTCCCCTTCGTACTCAAGTGTGGGTTCTTTAAATTATTAATTCCATAATCATGTCAGCATTCCTACATAACTCTGCTCGATTTTATCCTAAAATAATCTGCAGCTTATTTTTAGACACTAGGATTAACGATCTTACTCTTCTCTAGTTAAGAGCTATGTGAATAGATGGACGCAACATGATACAGCACAGGGTTACAATATAGACTTTGAATTCCTGCATGGTGTGTTGGACCTGCAGCGATGCCCAGGGGCAGCAGTCAGAATCAGAGCACAAACTTATGGAAGGATGCACAGAGCCTCTCCTTTGAACAGCTTTCCATCTAATGTAAGGCAAAACTCATCAAGTCATTTCGATTAACAGAAGAGGCGAAGGAAGAGAGGAATAAAGAGTGCAGTTGACTGCGTACTTCAGCTAGGCATTCAGCTGGGGTTTGCTGAAGCATATCATTTCTCATTTATTTTATTTTTAATGTTTTGTCTTTTTTGCCCCTAACCAAGCAGTTGTTACTTGAATGATTTGTGTGAGTGTCATAGCTGAAGTTTCTCCTATGGAAAAGAGGAAAGTGGCCGACTGTCCAAATTAGTTGAGAGCAGGCATTTCATGAGTCAAGGGGACAGGATACAATATCCGTAACATTTAGACAACTTCTTATCACATTGATTGCCAATAAAAATGTATGCAGCACAAAGGAGATAACCAGCAACTGTTTTGGTTTTCTTTTCTTTAGATATTTTTCTAAGTAGAATTAGACAACCTGTTGACATCCCTTACCTTTTATAAGTTAGAATAGGTGGTATTCCATTTTTTATTTAGTCAAAGGAAGTATATGATACCTAGAACATTTATTAATATTTTGAGTGGGTTTATAACCTCAATGTTTGCTCTGCGAACTCAGCTAAATAAAGGTAACGGGCCTCCTCTGCCGGCTGCCCACCCCATGCACAGCAGTAGGGCAGCGAGTACAGCTCTCACGGGGCTGCTGAGACCCGCTCCTGCGCAGGAGATGGGAACAGTGCCTCTCCGCTAAACCCACTCCGTGAACCAGAGAGGACACCCAGATACTTTTGACTTCTTTCTTGCCAGAAGGAAGACTCAGAATCGAACTGTAAATATTTAGGCATGGTCTGGCTCATGGTCTGCTCAAGGCAAGGCCATAGTGGGCTTATCAAAAACATTCTTCTAATTGTTTTAATTATCCTAAACAAAACCATAAACTGCTTTTCTCTACTTACACTCTTACTTTAGTATATATTTTAATTTTTTTCCATAGTGATGCTGGGAAGTCGTAAAGAAACAGGAGTGCTGGCAAGCAGATGGAGCTGTGTGTGTCCCTAAATCTCTGTATCTGAAAGGCATTGCTGAAAGTTTGTGGCTTTTTATGTATTTCTGTGTTAAAATTAAAATGTCAGACAGTTTAGAAGATCAACATGAAAAAAAAAAAAAAAAAAGGATTTTTCTTCCTCTAGAAAAAGCTGGTGCTTCATACGGATCTGTGTGATTGTTCTACAGTGTTTTTGTACACATGGCACTTAGTGTAATGACTAATAACAGGTTGGATAAAAGGTAGGGCAAGTGTTTCTTCTCTGTTTCACCAGGTAGGTGTTCTGATAATTAATAAATGACAGTGAAAAATAACTACCCCCGATTTTTTTTTTAATAACTGATTTTTTCAGTAAGTTTGTCCAGTTTTGACTTTGCAGTATGTCGTAAATCACATTATAGCTCATCTTGTAAAAGGAGATAAAATTGCCTTCCCGACATATTCCATGTTTTCCTGTGTAATTAACACCTCGTTCACAGTTGTGTCTGCCAGTCAAAGCCCTGCCTTCTTCCCCCTGACACTTCCTTGATACTTTGTTTAGACGGCTGAGATTTTAAGTGTCATCCTCAGGATACTTTAAATAAGTCCAAACAGGAAAAGGAAGGTGCTTCAAGAAGTCAACAGTGTCGATCATTATAACTCAGAGGGACTATTTAAAAAAATAGGAAGCAATTTATCTTTGTTTATTAGTTACATCATTACCTCTCAGTCTGGTTTTCATACTTTCTAAGGCAAGTTTGCTGTTTTTCAAAAAACATCAGGAAATGTGAGTTTCCCTCTGTATTTCTGCAGTAGAGATCGATCCAAAAGTCTCTGCCTAGGTAAGGGCAGCCCCCTTCTCTGGTGCCTGCGTACCTTGCCCAGGCCCAGGCCCTCGCCCTGACCAGGCAAGCTGCTCGGTTGCCAGTGAACTGCATGGGTGACCTGACCGAAGTCCAAAACAACTCTGACTGTTTTGGGGGCCATCCTTAGCCCAGGGGAGTTCCCAGCTCTGGCTCATCACAGGGCTGGGTGGCCAGGAGGACCAACACAGCAGAGGACATGCTGGGGGCGGGTGGTAAGGGGCAAGTATAGCCTTGAGCCCAATATAAGCACCCAGTACTGTATTTTGGTGCTGAAAATTTACCCTGAGCTGCCCCAGTTACAGCCCTGCATGTGCGAGCACTGGCGGGATTAAACAGCTCAGCACATAACATATGGCTCAGCTAGTTAAGACTCAGGAATTTGGCACTCCAAATATGCCAAAGTGGTTTTATTTTTTTTTTTTCACACTGCCCTTAAAACACACTGACTGACTGCGGACCTTCACAAAAGCGTGGTGGCAATGTACCAGTTCTGTGGTCAATGAAACACATCCCCATGACCCTTCTTTGGTTCTTTCTTCAACTTGAAGGGCTCCAAATCCCTACCTCCTGCTCCTCGGGAGGGTGGGTGCCTGGCATCTAGGCAGGAGGTGACCCTGGTGGGCCGCAGGGTGTGAGGAAGAGGGGTTTCCCACCATTACTGTTGTCATCTCGTTTCCCCTCAGCAGAGATCAAGATTAATGAAAGGCAGAGCATGAGAGTGATTTCCTACAGACCAAGGCTCTCGCCTGTAAAGAGCAAAGCTGAGATTCGACTTTCTGTGCCTTAGATTCCTTCTGTGGTTTGTGTGAGATCGTCATTTAATAAAACACAGAAGCAGACGTAGAAGAAAGGACTGTAGCTTACAGAAATACCCCTATGTGTTAATTGAGAGATGTTAGCAAGCATTCTCATCTTTTAACTTCTTAAGCCAAGTTTTCACCGGGACATCCACCTAATGCTTTTTATTAATTTATGTTTGCCATATGCAAGGGAAAAATTTAGTCTTAATGAATGTAATACTTTTTTTTTCCATCACACCTAGATATTAGTTTTTCTCAGCTGTTGTTTCTAAAAAAATGTGCATCAGATTTCAGCTTGGCAATGAAGATGTAAATTACTGTAAATTACTTCCATTTTTATGTTGATCTTCCTAAAAAAAAGCATATGTGAAAACAGCAGTTGTTAATCGAGCTCTGTACTAAAAAATTGTAATAGTTACATGTACATGTTTTTTAGGATCCAAGTGGAAAGTCTCCCTGTCAGCATAAGTAGACTTTTATAGACCTTAAGTTTTAATGCAAACGATTTTGCATGTGCCTTATATACACAGATGGTAGTAATCGCACAAGGAGGTGAATTGGTTTTGCAAATAAATCTCTGACTTTTCTGCTTGTTATCACATCCCGGAGAAGAAGGGTATGGGTGTTTGTTAATTGGGCTATATTGCGCGTAGGTACTTACCATGCAAGTCAGGGTGACTACTGCAGCACAGTTTGACATCCCAAACTCTGGTATATTCCGATAAAATAGAATTTCTTTACACCTCCTCAAGATGCTATGTTTACGCCCTATCAGTGTGCACTCGCGTTTGCGACATAGCTTTAAAATGTGACAGTAAATGTTACGGTGATGCAAATATAGTTTGTCATAATTATTAAAAACAATCCTAAAAGTACTCGAATTAGTGTTGCAGTGACTGATACTGAGTATTCATTTTGGATAGTTTTTGAATTTTTTGCTAATAAGCAAGGCAATAAATCTTTTCTTAAACAAAATTCTTGTTCCAAATCAGTCAGTAGCCATAGCATTTATAAATGTCTGTTGTTCTTTTTTGTTTCCAGGGAAGACGAGGCAAACCAGGCCTCCCGGGAAAACCAGGGCCACCAGGACCTCCTGTGAGTAACTAACGAGAGGAACGGGAAAATTTCACTCTGTCCCGGAACTTCGTTTGCATTTTTATAGCAGGTTCTCAGATCATAATTATAATTGAAAACAATTGATCTGTGTTTTACTCTGCTGTATCAAACAGCTACTATTGCTAGCCTTTTGATACAACAAAGATAAAAGGACTGGGTCCACAAATATGAGGGACTACACAGGAGGGGAAGCACAACATGCAAACTTCAGCAGAGGAAGCGGTAATTGTCTGGCATTTCAAAGAAAGACTGGCCATGTATGCTGAATGTGAATACTGTGCATTCATTCACTTTGCAAAATGCGTGATGCACCGTAGAAGAAGGGATAATTTCTGTCTCAGAGGGGTAATTTGAAAGATGAAGGACTGTGTGAAGCATGTGCCAACTGTCTGAATGGCGGGGAGGATTATACCCAGCCCTGGAATGAGCGCTCAGCTGTAGTTCAAGTGAGTTTACTGAAGAATTAAAAAGATTAAGAAATACATGACTCTATGAAAGGATTTGTAATATGAAGAACTGAAGGGCTTGGCTCAGATCTAAGAGGTTTGGGATTTAATTATTTTTTTTTTTTAAGTGATACATGATTTCAAACTTGAAGTCAGGGGTGGATGTATATTAGTCTACAATGAACGCAGCCTTCCTTTGGAAGAGGAAGACTTGGTCATATTTGTAAAATTCCCTGAATATTGTGTTGCAAAAATGTTGTGCAAGAATACAAAACAGTTCTTTGTTTGTGGATTAAGTAAGCTTCTACTGCTTTACATTCTTAATATGAAACAAGGATTTCATAATTCCTTTTTCTGCTTACCTGAAATAGGTGAAGGCCGGTAGTTTATGCATCAGAATATTTGGTTCATATGCTTCAACCTCACTGCAATGCAAAATTCATCCTATTTGCAGAGAAGAGAATAATGCACTGCTCCATAAAATAGAATGACTAAAATGAAATAGAATGCATTTACACATCTAAAACCAAAACCACCTAAATTTTATAAATATTTCCCCTCTTTCCTTGCAAAATGTGTTCAGAAAGAGGAGCTGCTGATGGAGTTCATTTATCCTGCATAAAACTAAATAGTTAAAAATCCCTCCGTCTCCTTCTTCTCCCCTGCCTATAGTCATATTGAAGCCTTGCTTATTTGAGTCTTTTTTTACAGTTTGGACTTCCAAATGCTGAAACAGTACTGCAGAAACTAAATCGTTAAAAATCCGTCTCCTCCTTCTCCCCTGCCTATAGTCATATTGAAGCCTTGCTTATTTGAGTCTTTTTTTACAGTTTGGACTTCCAAATGCTGAAACAGTACTGCAGACTGTGGGAGTCCCAACAGAGGAAAGGCGTGATGCAGAATCTTTCTTAATACAAATGCCAAAAGTAACCTTTAGAAGAAAAAAAATATGGAAACCATAGCAGAGGTCAATGTTAGACCTAGTCTACTTAGCTTTTTGTGAACCACTGAAAAGCTGTTTCTCCTTTACAGGTTTCTGTCATCAAAGTTTTGCTGGCAGGTCAGGCTTGTGAAGATCTATGACAGACATACCAGAAATACTGAGTGGAAGCTAAATTGCACTTTTATTACTGAGGCCTATTTCAGATTTTCTTACAGCAAATGGGAAGCTCAACTTTGTCAGCATAGCAGCATCCATACAAGGAGCTCTGTATGGGTACTGTAGCCTAGCACTACATATCAGAAAAGCATTCCTCAAGCAGTCATGGCCTAAATATTGGTTAAAAGTATTTGTTTCTGATATAACTATCTCGATGCAGTCCTTACTTTGGATACAGCTACACCAGCATCTCGTGTTCCTTTTCCAGGACTGAGAATATAACACATAGAAAAAGCAAACTCTAAAAGCAGTAGTGCCTGCTAATGTGCAGTGGTGGTATCCCCACGTACAAGCTACAGCTTGTACATCCCAAAAAGACTTTAACATGATCCATCATTCTTCTGCTTTTTTTCAAGGCTCAAACCGTATTAAATTTTGTTATATTGTGCTTCCAGTTACCCCTTCTCTTCTGGTAGTAATGTGGCAGCTTCCTCATTCATGCGCATGGATATATTGTTGGCCTTTACGTTGGCCTTTCCAAAGTGCAGCAGAACTATCACACCTGCAGGGTGGTTCCTGTCATCAGTTTGGCATCTAGAGGGTACAAAATGCTTAACAGATTGACTGAAAGTGTAAAAATTAGACTCTCCAGCAAAAGTAAGTTTGGTGTTTGGTTGATGTTTCAGAAGAATACGAAATTTGTATTTGAGAAAAAGGAGATTTGGTCATTAATTATTAGGGTAGCTACAGTACACACCGCATGTTTGAAATTAATAAATTTACCTAATTTATCAGTTTATACCGTTATAGTAAGTACTTAATCCAGATATTAGAACAGCTAGGTATTCAGAAAAGACAAAAAAACCTGTGAGAAGGAAAGTTCTGCCTCCTTGAGGAAAAAGTTGGTGAATAGGATACAATACTGAGGGGATCTGGTACAAAGGACAATCCAAAAAAAAAAAAAAAAAAAAAAAGGTGTGCAGGGAGGGATTAAATTGGACGCTGCTAATGGTGTGAGTTTTGGTTAATTAAAATAACAATTTTTTTACCTACTTGTCGCATGGCAGCATTTAAGACTTTTCTAACCCCCTCTCAATACCTCATCTTTTTTTTTTTTTTTCCCCGAAACTAATTTTTGGGGATTTTTTTTTCAGTGAAACTGGTGTTTGGCAGGAGTTTCTATTCCCTTAACATCATCTGCACATCTTTGGTTAAAAACCTGTATCAGTGTCAGAAACGTAGATTGATTGGCAACTGGTGATGAAACTGCTCAGTTAAAGTGGGACTTGGTGCAACTGCTTCCAGGTATCCTTTCTTTTGTGTCATTTTCCCTTTGTCCTTTGTTTTATATGTTTGGGGTTTTTGTTTCCCCCTTTTGGAGCAAATCCTGTGCCCACAAAAGGCAAGGAGTCAATGAGGATTTTTATTGATGGGTTATAAAAAAATACTTCTGTAAGCCTACCCAGATGATGATGGTCCTTTGAGTATTTTCTTAACGTTTATTAAACGGACTTTTAGAGTTTTCTGTGATTCCCTTCGGGTTCAGAACTCATGGTTTGCGTCCTTGCTGCCCGATGTGGTTTTCGAGCTCTGTTGTGTTGCGTCAGTGCCGGGGAGCCGAGCGGGGTGCCCGGCCCCAGGGCAGGGAGGGGCCCGGCGGCTGCGGTGGAACAGCAGCGCCCTCTAGTGCTCCCGCAGCCCATACCCCTTCCCAGAGAGCCCCTTACAGCTGCTGGAGAATACGCTGCTCATTCCGCTCTCAGAAACATTCTGAAAATGATGATTGTGAAATCAAAATCTCTGTACCCTCCAAATGAATTACATACATTTTCTTGCTTGCTTCTTCTCCCAAAGCCTTTTGAAAGAGATAATGTCTTTCCGCATGCTGTTACCCTGCTCGGCATGGCTCTTCACTGAAACTGAAATGCTGATTTTATGAAACAAAAAGAAATACGATGAGAGTAGGATGGTGTGAGGTTGTAGGTATAGCATTTTGATCTGACTGCGGAACCAAACATAGCTTTCCTCTGCCGTAGCTGCTAACAAAAATATCTACGGGGCTTGGCAACGCAGAGGTTACCAGCAGACCGTAGCTTATTTTGTATATGTATAATGCATTGGCTTTCTAATTCGTGCCCCATTTTTTTCAATACTTAAAAGCAAATGTATGGAAGGTGTCTGAACTTAGTATTTCTATGCTGTTGGCCTAAGGATGTGCAGGCCCAGTTCTGCAGCCTTCACTTGGGCAAAATGCCTTCCTGGTCTTGGGCTGTAGAATGACTACCTGCCTGGTTTGGGGTACAGTTCTGTTAGGAGGAGATAATTTATTTTTCTATTTGTCCTGCTTAAAAAATAACTGCATGATGTCTGGCACTGTTTTGCATCTTGTGATCAGTTGTGAGACATTTTAGGGTTGGGAGGTTTTATGATTATTTTTATTTTTTTTTTTACTTTTACATGAATCAGCAGCCAGGTATTTCTATTTACATACGTAGGCTAGAGGGCAAAAAAAAAGAAGTTTTACTGGTTTCTCCATTAAAAGTTAACTTTATCTTTTCTGTCTCAATTTTCTCTGTCTCTGTTGGAACTGTTATGACTGGAGGAATTCGATTTTTCAATAATTCCCATTTTAGTGGGACATCAGAGTGTTTTTAAAATAGAGTGCCAAGCTGGAGTTGTGCTACAGACTTCTTTCTACCTGTAAAAGAGCGTTCCTTGGGGTGAGTCTCAGTATGACTTCTGCCTGGTGTTGCTGTTTGGCAGAAGGGAAATGCTGTCAGCACTGGTTTTTAAAGGTAGGAAACACAAGGACTACCTGATTTGGCCAAGTGGCATATTGTCCAAGAAGCTATCTGTGGCAGAGGTGGGAAAGAAACTTTGGGTCCACTAAATCGCAGGTTAGTAAACTGCAATCACGATTATTCATCCTCTTAAACCTACTGTTTGCTACCAACATGTCCAAAGTTATTGTTTGCGACTAGAATAGATTTATTTGACGGTTGCTATAGCCCTTGAAGCTCATCACTCTGTTCATCATTTACCTTTGCAAGGGGCTGAACTTCATATCTTTTATCTTCACAGCTATTCTTGCTTGGAAGATTAGCTTTGTGTTACTCCTTAAAGTCTTAAATTAAAATAGAGTTTCATTTTTGTTTGTGTTACATGTGAGGCAGTGGAGTTGTTCACAGTCTACTTGAATTTCTTCATTTAATTCCATACACTTTTGGTCTCTTGTTATTCGGAATGTATGTCAGTGCCACCAAACTAGTTATCTTAAGTAGCCAGCAGTTTGCTTTGGAAATCTCATTTCCTCTGCCTCAGGAAATAGTGTCATTCCTCTACCAATATTTTGAAAGTGAATGAATGTTATCAGTTAATTACCATAAACAGAAAATTAAAGCAATGATAAGTGAAAATTGTCAGTAGCATTTCTGGTATTCCTGGAGTTTCAGCTGCTTTTTGGAAGAATTGGAAAAGCTTACATGGTAGATCAGGAATGGCTGGCAAGAGTTGGTCATATTGCTTGTTTCTATGCATTCAAGTTTTTAAAATCTGTATCAAAATGTAGTTTACTTAATGTATTCTATTGTGGCAGACGTCATGCCTTCATCATTCTTTCCATTTACTCCTTGGAACAGTTTTGCAATATTGCATAACTGCACTGATGAGTTTCACAATTTTTTGTTACAGTAATCAGAAAAACAGTATTTTATTTTAATGGGCAGGCACAGAGCTGAAGTAGATGGATAAAGTGATTACACTGAGTCACTTGCAGTGCCACGTTCTCCGAAATGGCCTTTTCTTGAGATGCAACCGGTGCAATTTACTTGTTACACATTTTACTGCATGGACTGTGAGATTGGGTAGACTTTTTCAGCAGTCTCATCTTTACGGAAATGCAAACGAACTATAAAAGTTAAGGGAGAAAAATATATTATAAACCCCAGTAATTTCACAGTTTGGAGCTATTTCCTTTTAAGCACCTGTGTTTCTATTCCTGCCTTGTCTGTAGAAATAACATCTGAAACCTGTTTGTAATTTTGGAAAACAATCAGGACACATTTTCAGTTCTTTTCTTATTCATAGAACTGTAGTCTCTGCATGCTTCACTTCTCTCAATTACACAACTTCATATTAAAAAGGAAAAAGGAAACCCCTCTCAAGTCAGCTTCAAAGTAGCAGATGTGCAAAATTCTCATTCAAAAGCTAGAAATTGTCTGTACAATAATTCGTCAACTCCTGTTAATTTCATTGCCGCTCCACTTGCAAACCAATACTACTGTTTCTTCTTTTGTCTGTAGAGACTTCAGCGTGCATTATGCGGCTACATTAGTGGAAAGAAACAGTGTGGCAGAGACTAGAGTTTAGGAAAACACCCTTGAAGAAAAATATTTTCTGTTGTTGTACACTCGTTTTATTAATTTTGTTCTAGAAAGATGGAAAGATAAAATTATTAAATTTATGTCAATTTTTGGAGATGGAAAGACTAAAACCAGGGAGGGGGGTTACCTCTGGTAGCAGGAAGGCTGTGGCATAGTCAAGAATGCAACCCAAATGCCCTAAGTTCCCCTTGACCGCCTTAGTCACGAGGCAGGTTGGGGTTTTTTTGAGGTTATGTCTGTTTTTCAAAACCGTGACATGTACAAAGGCTTTCCATCTTGTCAAAAATGATTTATTTCGTGTACAGATAATATCTGAGAGGTTGGGGTTGGTGGCAGCATGGATACAGCATTCAATCCTTCCTGGGTTGTGTGGTTGCAGCAGTTTCATTTGTGGAAAAACAATAAAAGAACATGGTGGCAAATGAGAAGGGAGAATAAATTGGTTTTTTTGACTGCTTGCAGGATTACAGAATCCTGCAAGGATTCTGGATTCAAGGATTCAACACTGCAGGATTACAGTGTTGAAGTTAAGACATCTAATAAGTAGGCAGTGTCATCACGGTTCAGTCCCAGTTCTGGATCGCCATCTTTAATATGGATACCGAAGTAGAAATTCTACCATTAACTTCGGAAATCAGAGTTGAGTGAGTGTCTCGGTCAAAACATCGTGACTATATTTATCTTATTTTTCAAAGTAAATTTGAAGTAAGAATTCACTTCTGAAATAAAATTAATGGAAAAATTTATGACCTTGTATCTCTTCTGATGTTGGGGAGCAAAGAGGGAGTGAGGCACCTGTGATACTTCATGTGGCTTCCAAATCTTCCTAATGTCCCCTAATATTTAAGTTCCACTATCTTTCTGTAACAATGATATCACAGTAAAATACATAGGATCTTATTTCATCATTTAGTGATGATGTCCCAGAACAGACCTGTCTCATTCTGGTGTGCTGCCATAATGTTCTGCCAGGTCTTACTGATTTATCCATCAGTTTTAATAACTTTTGCCTGTTTGACTTTAATTTGGCTTTACCATCTTCCTATTGTTTTACACCTTCAGACTTCATGGGAATGTTGTGATTGCCTCTCTTTTATTAGTTTCCATCAGATTGATTCCGCCCCCCACCA
>NW_009612154.1:25443-54231 GCF_000690535.1 Cariama cristata
ATAGCCTGTATGTTTCTCATCTTTTTGAAGTTCAGTACCTCAAGGGAAGTACCTTTATGGGTCAGGAGAGCCGCCAGAGTTTCACAGAATGATCTTCTACATGTGGGAAAACTTTGTGGTTTTACCGTTCTGTGCAGTCCTGCAGAGCAGATGCATCTTGCCAGAGAAGGCTTTGCTGTTAGAATGCAAATCTTGACCTACCTCATTTAAATGCTTTGTCAGAACACTTCAAAACGTGATTACATAGGAGCCAAAAGGTACCAGGGTGTATTAGCATCTTCTATACACATGTAAAATCATCAGATAGGAGGAATGACAACTGTGACAAAATCCTTGCTGTTCCTCTCATCATCTTTTTCCCTGAATTGCCTTATATTTCATGCAGCAGCAACTCTGAAGTAGTAAACAGTTGAGGTCCTCCTTAGCAAACTGGTAATTTAGCTGAGTATGTAGCTTACATAGACCCAGAACACATAGCATTTCAGTATTTTCCTTGGATTCCTGGCAGAAATCAGTGGACAGAAGGTTTTTCAATTTTTCTATGTATACTTTGGAGTCTTGCTACTGCACTGCTACCAGTTTGTCAGCAGTTCTTGTTACGAAAATCTCAACCAGTTGAAAACAGTAGTATTTTCATCTTGACCAATTTGTATCTTGGGTGAGAAGTGATTTTGGTCCCTGACTTCCTGTAATAGTTTTACAGGTCCTTTAGCATGAAAATGGGAGAAAATTTCAATAGATTCTTATTCCAAAAGTATAGAAAGCTGTTTTCTTGTTATGATGCGTAACACCAGAATATTTCTGTCTTAAGTGTGATGTATGTATAAAACCGGTGCACATAGAACAAGTAACAAAGACCTTATACAAAATTAAAATGTGCAATAAAAACTCTGACTAATCTCTGACATAGCATCTCTGACTGATAAACAACCTCCATTTTTTTGAGGAACAACCTTTTCCAAACCTGAATAGAATTCAATTTCCTAAAGCAATCTTTAGGGTACCTGTATGCCAGCTACATTTTCCCCACTAATGCAAAAGCTGCAGCGGGTAAATTATCTGTAATCATAAAAAACCGCAGAGGAGGAGATTTGCCTTTGTGCCCTGTCTCTGTTAAGTGGAGGTCATTCAGACCAAGTGACTTAATTGAGTATATTTTAATCTTACTAATGCAGACAAATGTTTCTCATAACCACCATGAGTGGCTGTAGTTCATATTGTATGACGTGAAAATTTCAACTTAAAGAGAGTTACTACGCTAATTTGTAAATTTACCTGAGGTTTATTTCATAAGATCTTGACTGAACTTTTTGTGTTCTGCCTTGGTTTACAGTGTTTAAAAGTCTCATTGAGGGCCTGGTTTATGGCAGATTATGTCTGAAAATGTTTCATTTTTCCCAAGCACATGTTTTTTAATCTCTCCATCCTAAGCCTGCATTTGCGTAGGAATTTCCTTCTCCATTGTTGAAATTCTTGATGAAAGGTGTGTGTTTAAGTATAAACTTGCAATCCTAATAAAACTAGGAAGTTAGTCTTTTGGAGAATTCTGGCATTCCTCAATTTCACTTTCTGTACTCTAAGTTAAAAATCTAGCTGTTTACTCACGCTAGGAGCTGCTTCTACATCAAAACTTGTGCTTTGAGTTAGTGGAAAGAGCTTTAAAATGCTGCAGAACAAAGATGCTGCTCATACCAGAAGGGATTCATACTAAAATTGATATAGATGTCACCTCTGCCTTCTCTGACAGACCGATTCACTCCAAAAGAAGTTGCCAGTTTTCAAACTAAGGATTTAGAAACTGACTCTCCTTCTCCTCTGTCCCTGAAGAAAGACATAATGAATTTACAGAAAGTAATTTACTGTATAATCAAATAAAAACCTAAACCCTTTTATATGACCAGTTCTCTTTGAATACAGGTATGTAAATATAACATTAGTTAAATTAAAATGACTTTCTGATGCATGTTTTTCCATATAGGGTCCTTCTGGACTGAAAGGAATTCTGGATTCATTGAACAAGCATTATAACGAGGTATGGAGGTTGATACGGTGTCCTGTTTCCTCTATCTATTAATCCCTTTTACCCTCATAGTCCCTTTAAGGTTAATTCTACAGGAGGAAATACAAACAGTGGTGATCTTCAGGAAATGGCAAGCATCTGTCTCCAAATATCACGTTTCTTATCATTGTAAGGCTCTAAGAATTCCTAAGGTGTCTTATGTATCCTAATTAACAATATTCTGGAGAAAATGTAGACCTGCTGCTCTGTGTCTATAAATTAATCATCTTTTAAATCCCGTACAGCTTACCAACTTTCTTCTTCTTCAGCTGTCTAGTTTGAAGATTTTAATGTCTCTGTCGTGAGCAACTAGCTGTTCAACAAGGAGATACTGTTTGGTTTCAGATGCGAAAGGAGGTGACTTTCCAATTCAAGTAGCAAGTTTTATTAAATACACAAACTTTCTGTAACTATGTGTTCAGGTCTTTCTAGAGTCAGCTTAAGTCTCCCAACTGCTACAGCAAATGTATTCGTTTCTGTACATTTTACAATGGGAATGGGATATTCCCATCAAAGACAAGACAAAGACATCAAAGACAAGGACAGCTTGTCTGCTTTGCCATTGATTATTCATTTAGGCAGATGTGTGCACCAGTAACTTTCCTTTTTTCAAAAAAATTACGGAGTATGATAAATACTGACTTTCTTCACTGCACCTTGGAGGTACCAAGCAGTCTTTCACATTCCAGTGTATAATTTGCAATGTGCCTCAATTATTTGCATTTGTAAGATGATATTTCACTGATATTCTGAGGTTTTTAAGATTGCTTACACCACAGGAAACGGTCTTGTCATTTTTCAACATTTTAGGCATGTTCTCAAGAATCTCACAAGGTCTTCTTTCAGCTTGTTTTTTTAAAGTGTCTAAATTGTGACCACATTTTTGTTGCTATAGAGATCTTTTTTTTCTTTTCTGAGGGTATTAGCATGGCTTCTTTGCATTGGTGTTACTAGGAGAATCATGAGAAACTGCTACCAAGAAATGGGGGGGTTAGTGAGAGAGATCTTAAGACCCATCAGAATTAATAACATCTTTTTTTCTATTATTTCCCTGTTTCTTAGCAGATTATTTGCGGTTGTTCTGATTTCTGTATGGTATCCATGAGTAGTTGCAATTGTACAATGTATTTAAATAATTTGTTGCAACCAAGCTTTTTCTGGCTCAGTATCAACCACCTTATTGTGTAAGGAGGCTGGAGTGCGAGTCTTTAAGCGCATAATTTACTTGCTCCGTGTATACAGTGAAAGAGAGCACTAGAAATACAATTGCTGATTGCAGCAGCAAATTGTGCTGAGTGGCAAACCAAGATGAGCAGTCTTTCTTTAATGACGGTGAGGGGAAGCTGCTGAGGAGAAGTGGTAACGCTGATCCTTCATGGGGTGGGAGACAGTGCTGGAGCATTTCTTCCCTCGTTGTTCTTTGTGCCTGTTCTTGCAAGGCGTGTGACTATTTTTATGTTCCTTCTTGTTATATCTTCTGCGCTTTCAGTGTAAATGAGATGCTTTACGTGCCTTCGATATGTGCATTTTGTTCTCTTCTTTATGCCAAGAAACTCATTCTGCCCTGCTCTGTAGGTTACATTCCTTCAGTGATTGGTAAATGATGCCTCGTGATTTGTGTCTATACACTCTCAGGCCTCTGTTATCATCCTTCACCTGGACTTTCAAGGCCTCTGCTTGTCATCTTTTTTACATACCAGTTTTCTATACATAGATAGAAGGTCAATTCAGTCAAACCTGCTTCGAAACATCTTTGGAAAGGGCATACAGATCAGTTTAATCTAAAATGTTCTCCAACATGTAAAATAAAAATGAAACCACAACACAAAGCAATTGAAACTACATCACAATTTGCTCAGGAAATGTTTCAAAATCATTATAATTCATAATAATTTTAGGTTGTTCTTGAATAATTCATTATCACTTTTCTAAGATCTTTTTTTCTTCTGGATATTTTACTTATATTTTGTTGTAAAGAGCAAATGACTCATAAATATGCAAAGAACATAAAGGTAGTTATTTGGTCTAATACCTTTTTTTTTTTTCTTCCTTGTATGCAGAAGAAATGCACAACTCGGAATAAATCATACCTTATAGTACCCTCGTAATAACAGATACCCAGATTGTTCTCAGTCGAGCAGTAGTCAGCTACTTCTCAGCAATACTCAGGTTCCCTTCCTTGGGTATCTGCCTCTTGCTCTGGAGCTGATTTTGATTATTAAGGTAGTAACAGTGTTATGAACCCTAAATGCTGAAGAAGATCCTTCAGGACATTAACATTTATAAAATAATTATGAATTTTATTCAGGTTATATTCAGTTATCAACTTCTGAAAATATTAGCAGAGTATAAATGAGACTTCTATGCATCATGATGTTTTCCCATTTTAGAGATACAGAAACTGGAGCATGGCAGGGGGAGCTGGCCTGCTCAGGGTTCCCATTCAGCCCGGTGGCAGATGTTCTAGGACTTGGACTCCTTGGGTCCCAACTCAAGCTCATTTTTCAGGGTCATTGGCTTTGTTGCTTTTTCCATCATCATTAAAGGAAAACATGTTCCCTTAGGTAGTCTGAGCCTGACTTTGTGAAGAGGAAACTGATTGCTTTGTATTTTACTGTGCCTTTACCTTGTATGGAAGAGTAAATAGATGTAGTGCAATAATACCTCAGCAAGTATACAACCTGAAACCCTGGTCCTTAAATCTGTCTGTTTGCTTTGAGGAGCAGTGTGAGGAGCCTGTTGATCATACTCATTCCCTCTCCTGTCTCACTACTGTAGCAGACTTAAATTAATTCTATTTCACATTTCATGCTGCTCAGAAGTAAAAAGCTTGTGTTTTTGTCGTAGAAGTGATTCTTATTGTTCTTTTCTAACATACTTGAGAAATGTACTGTAATAAAGAGCATAAAATATGTTCTTTGCATTGAGTTAAGGAAAAAAAAATATCTGATTTGCATAGCGATATTCAACATAGACATTTCCCTTTTATGCTTTTGTTCATCTTCTGCTAGTCTGCCTGGAGCATGAATGCATGACAAAAGATGTGTTGCTGCGATACATTACTTCGATGTACTGCATAGGCATTTAGTACCCCTTTCTAGTAGAAAATTAGGACTTCTGAATTTACACACTGGTAAATTACATGAAATTGTTATGGTAAATAAATTGTTTAAATAAATGGTGACATGTTCTGTTCTCTGATCTTTGTGGTGATATTTCTTCCTAGACTGATACAAGACTACTAGGATTACTTGGGACCCCTGGACCTAAAGGCCAGAAGGGAGACGTTGTAAGCATTTTGGATGAATTTGGAGAAATTTCCAAGTGCCTATCTAACCTGCCTATGCCACCCTTAACACAGTATCTTTTCTTTGATTTACCAAAAATACTTGTAGTCAGCCTCTAAAAATTATGTGGAGGTCGATATCTGAATCCACACCATATGGCAGTATATTGTTTATAGGCATCTGTCTTGTTTAAACAGTAGAATGAATTTTAACAATTTGATGCCTTTTAAACTTGGAAGAAGAGAGACAACTGCTCTCGATATGTCACAGGATTGATGTTTTTTTATTGAGAAGCCAGCAGATCTGCTATAGAAAAGAGTCATTTAAATTAATTTGCAGAGGTTTAAATTCTCAGTTTTCCATTGCAATAAAAGTTAAGATTTTGTGCTCTACACAGAACAAAGTACAGTTGAAGGAGAGGAGAAGTTTATTTGCATTTGTTGGAATATAAAAGGTTTTAAATGTAATTTATTTTGTTAAAAGGGTCAAAAAGGAGAATTGGGAATGACCGGTGCAAAAGGAGAAAAGGTAAATTAATTCCTTCCTTCTGTGCTTGTGTGTGATACTAGAAGGTGGCTGAATGTACTGATTATAAATCAAATCTTTGAAAATATACTCAGGATCAAGAAAATATATTTGGACATAGGAAAAGCTGTCAGTCTCAGGATGTCCTCAGTAATTTACTCAAGCCCCTCCTTGAGAGAGTATTTATGTGTGCAATTTCCCTGTTCCAACAGCTCACAAAGTCCTCAACTTTAAACGCATTCAGACTTTTACTGAATACCAGTTCAAAATTATGTTTATGTAAGTTCATGACCAGTGATTGCCTCACAGATTAGACATCATTCATACTTTTTCACATTACAAATGTGATCTTCAATATCTATATGAAAAAAACAGACATCTTTAAATTATTAAAATTATAAATAAACTTCCTAATTTAATGTCTTTTAGCTTAAACTTAAATTTTCCAGAAGGATTTTAGGGGTAGGGATGTTACTGGGGAATAGGTGTGTATTGTGTTTCTCTAGGAACATGGCATGTCCCCAGTTCTTCATCCACTGAATAAGAGGCATTTTGCTATTCATCTGTTAGGCATCCAGTTAGGTTCTTTGACATATCCTTGTGTATAAACAGTTTTCATGCAAGTGGAAACTTTTTTTACTCTGTCAATATGACAGACTCTTGATTTTGTGTGTTATAAAGCACTTGTGTTTGAGAATTTGTCAGATTTGTACACATAGTCACTCTTTTTAGTTCATGTTACTGTCCCTCCTTTGTGCTCCTGCTTGAAAGGATCGCGCTTGTCATGGTCTTGTCATTAAATCAACATCATCTCTCAGGTGAACTTTAGTCCATATACTTATCTTTTATATAGATTTTTTTAAAAAAAAAAAACCACCAACATTTTTCAAGGACTCTTCACCAAAGCCAGATGTATGTACTATTTACCATTTGAAACAAATCTGTGTTAATCTCTTCCCTTTGTTTCCATAGGGAGAACCTTCTGAAAAAGGGGACAAGGGAGATCCAGTACGTATTGCTAAGTTTTGAATTGATGATGTGAATAATTTACATTTCATATGATTTTCATACTGTATTCATGATGTAATTCTTTTCTTTGGACACTTTCATTAGATTCAGTGATTATGTAGTATAGCATATGTATTGTCTCCTTCTTACGCATGCATCAAGTTCACATAGGTTATAAATAAAAACCAGAGAAACCCTGTTCTTCAGCTTTTCTGTAGCTGGTACAGTCCGTGAACTGACTTTAAAGTACATATTTATTTTGTTCCCTGAGGGTTCTTTCTTTCAGTTATTTCACAAAACTATGTGTGGGCTGATCTGTATTATTTTAATTGTTCTACCAGTTTCCAGTGTGACATTTAACATCAGGCAATTTTCTTACAGCCGTTTTATCTGTGCATAATTTTTTCATTATTTTGGGGGATATTTTCAGAACTGTCATTCTGTAAGAGTCTGTTTACATGTGTTCCTTATTTTTAATTAACTATTGTCCTCTCCTATGACATTTGACAAAAGCTAGTTATGTTGTTTAATACACAACTGAAAGTTGCTCAGATATTTGTGATTAACATTTTATAATAACCAAACTAAGGCATCCTGTAATAACGTGTGGGTTTGGAGATTAATACGGTATCACCAGCAGAGATTTAGTGGTGAAGAATAGGCTTTAGACTGGAGAAGCTCTTAAGCAAATGTGGTGTTTTCAAACAGTTTTTCTTTAAAACACTAGGAAAACCTGCAAACAGAATTAGTTTGAAAGAGGAATGCTTTTCAGAGTTTACACAAGGCGTCAGAAATTCTTTAGTGCTTTCTCAATATTTGTTAAGTTTGCAAACTATATGATAATATTTTAAGGTAGCAGATTAAACACTTACTTGATCTTAGTTAAACTTTTAACTTCTTATGGTTGTACCTGCTATTTTCAGGGAGAAACTGGAATGGAGGGATCAAAAGGAAATAAGGTATTTTTTCACTTGTGTACACTATATATATCGCTGATATACATTGCTGATACTGAGAGACATAACAGTGAATTTGGATTTGTTTGTTTGTTTGTTTTTCTCAAACAATATCGTTAGGGTGAAACAGGAGACCCTGGACCACCTGGTCCTATTGGAAATCCAGGATCAGAGGTAGGTAAAAGGTATTTTTGTGGTATTAACAGGCATTACATCCTATGCTGTTATGTAAAAGGACTCTGAATGCTATCAACTCTTTAGCTAGTATTAAAGGACAGAGATGCAAATAGTTTATATCAAAAGTTTGTGCATGGATCATGGCTATTTTACTTTTAGTTCATAAAATTCTTGTTGATTTCACCATCACTCAGCAAGGAATATTTATGCAAAGCTCAAATGTTATTTGGTCACTCAAGAATATGAGCACTCATTTTGCAATTAGAAATCTACCGGTAGCTGAGTATTCTCTTTATCCATCAGTGAGGCAAGGAGTAACCACTGCCAGTACATTAGTGGTTCCTATTTTTAACCCTACGAGACTGCAGGTGATGTCAAAGTGGTCATCGCCTTGCTTTGAAGACAGTAACTGAAGAACAAATGTTCTTCAGAATCTCTTGTGGTGCCTTGAATTGTATCAAATAAAGGTAGAACTGGAAACTGAAAATGTAACCTCCACCCAACACTATTCATGTTGGATATGAGAGTACCCACATTCCTTGGATCATCAAAAGAAGTCCCGGGGGAATAGATGCAGGTGTAGGGTCTGCGAAACTGCAATCTTAAAAATAATTCTTCACTCTAACTCCTTAGACTGCTCTTGAAAGGCTAATGTCCTTCCTTGGTAGGAAGCATTGAAATAATTGTTACTGCAGTGGAAATCTAGGTCCCCTTCACACTGTATACCTTCCAGAAGAGACTCATAGCGACCCAAAGGATCATGAGGGTTTGCACCAAGTCATCCTTTTATATCTGCATCTCAGTTCCCTTTTGTTTCAGTGCTCTGGAGTCCTCCTGGTGAGATCTATTCCAAAAAGAGAAGGAACACCTACTACATCGTTAAAAAATCACTTTCAGATCTGTCCCTTGATGGGGGAAATCCTGATTTACTCCTTTTGTTTTTGTCTTTCCCTTTAGGTAGTCCCTTTGTATTTGCTTGTATTCGCTTTGTATACATAGCTTGCATTTTGTACGTATCGGTCCCAAAGATTTATTGGACTAAATGTTAGATTAAGGGTCAATAAGCAAATTTGGTACTTCTTATTCCATGTGGAAGATAATTCTTAATGGCAGATGTTTTAATCTCTTTATATATGAGAACACTTTACACCGAATTACAACAGGTATATTTACTTTTGCCTCAAGTGTGTATTATATCATTTCACAGGGATTGCAAGGACCTCCAGGACCTGTTGGACCCAGGGGACTGCCGGGAGAAGTTGTATGTATTGTGCAGATTCACCAAGGTGTAGAAGTGTGGCGTGTGAACAGTTACCCAGTACCGCAGTACCACAGAAGTTGTCGTAGATCCTCCTTTTGTGGGTGGCGATATAGCAATCAGGTGTTGAAGCACAGTAGTATGGGATGCCTCAGGGTAGAGCTCTGCTGTTTGCTTATGTTCTTTTTGTCCTTGTGTTACCATCTGAACAAGTAAGAATGATAATACTGATTTGTCTGATTCACAGATAATTAGCTGTACAAAAATCACTCTTATCTCACAGGAGTAGGTGAAAATTAAAAACATCTCTGGCAAAGTTTTAGTAATGTTACATCGTGAGCTGGAAAGGACAGTGTGCAGGGAGCGAAATAAGAAAGAACAGGGAAAGTAAGAGTGCCCCAAGGATTTAAGCACATGGCCTTCCTTATTTCTGTCTATAGATTTGTATTCTTCTGAATTGTTTTACTTCCTGTAAAAGGGGTAAAGATTAATAAGATGAACAGAATAAACAATTATGTTTATCATCTTAGAATTTAGGTCAGACTTATGTGTAAAACTCATATTCAGAGCAAGACATAATTCTGCTAAAACTAGGGACAATATTAAAATCTTTGGCCAGAGGGGGAAGTATTGATTGAAAAGAATTTTAAAAACTCCTTTTTAAATTACTCTTCAGTACATTAAATTACTAAAATACTTCTGTGGAAAGTGAAATGAGAGATTATTCTTATGATTGTCAGTTGATATTCCAGTTTAATTGTGCAGAGGCTTACTGACAGTCATAAAGTACTTAAAGCCATTATATGGTTGCCATAGGTGAAAAGTTGTGAACACCGACAGGTGGCAGATAATAACGTGTTTGTGTGTCCATGCAAGAATGTCAAAACCTGAACTGTTGAACTCTCAAGCAGAAACCTACTACTTTTTAGATGCAACGGTAGGGGCTGCTTTTAAATTTTGATAGCACCTGGACTAATCAAAAGTGGCACATCCTGGGGTCTCCAGTTAAATGAGACATGAGACAGACTCACCAGTTTGGAGGCTGATCGCCTGTTGTGCTTCTGCACGTAGACTATTTAGATGGCAAGAACTGCGGGGTGAGGGTACCTGGAAGAAGAAATGGTGCCAAAATAGAAGGGTTCCTGAAAGGAAAGAGATACTCTCTCAAGAAGGAAGGGGAAGATCTTGGCTAGAGGAAAGGTCCTAGAAGTGGAGGAAAGTCTTGGAGATCAGGGAGATGCAAGGAAACAAGTACCAGGGACCTTGGCCACTAACACCTGAGATGGGTATCTGCGAGCAGCTGCACAGCACAAACCAAGACAACCTGCTGCCCAGCCATCCTGGGTGAACAACCATGTCCCTGTGGAAAGAGAAGTCAGGACCCAAAGAATATAACACGAACAGCAGAACGAGTGAGAGTGCGAGATGCATTTATAACAAATCCTTCATGAAAAGGGCAAGGGAAAATGCTGAAGTTAAAGTCAAAATATGAAAGATGAGAAGATGTGGACAAAAGAAAGGACGGAATATATTTATATTGCTGAAAATATTTGACTGTCCATTAAATACCTAAAACATTCTAAAGGAATTTGGTGGATTAAGTAATGTGCAGGAGTAGGAGTTCATTGAGGCTTTTAAGATATAAATTTGAACAATTAACTAGTGCAGGAAATCATGCAGTCCTTCATAGGCAAAAAAGTTGAGATGCTTACTCAAAACTCAAGTTTGTACCTGCTACCACCTTCCTTGAAAAACTGATTTTCAAGACTCGGAATTGTTTTGAAATTGAAGAAATAAACTTGTCAGTCTCTGCCATTCTGCCCTGATAGGATCCAGAAAATAATCTTGATTATTACATTTCAACTTAAAGAAAAATGATTCATATATTTGATTAAAGAAGCATTCATTTACTTGTACTCTTTAACATTTTGGGTCAATACTAACGCACAGTAAATAATCCGGTGTAGACTCATTTTCACTGGTAAGTTTAGATGATCTCTAAGGGAATAGCTATAAAAAAGCACAGTTTATATTTTTATTAATTCCAGGGCTTACCAGGAGAACATGGGGAACCAGGAAACCCAGGAGTTAAAGGAGAAAAGGTATGTTTTAGGTGTTTTTACTTAAACTCGATAGGTTAGAGCATGTTAGGCTGTCATCTCTGAAGTAACCTTCCATCCTTCTGTACTGCATCTGTGTGGCTGCTTTATGAATTGATTTTAAAGTGTACAAGCAGCAACCCCCTGTCCGCTCTGCGGCAATGCTGCAGGCCAATTTGTCAACCCAGTTGTTCTTTAGAGTCATAATTTAAGTAATATCTCAAGGAGGTTGCACTGGGCTCTTACCTTAAATCTGTGCAGGGCAGAAATGTCAGGTCAGGTCCTGACCACAGAACAGCCCTTTTTGGTGGAGTGTCCTCACCAGACTAAGGTGTAAAATCCCACTGCAAGGTCAGCCGTGTCCATCCTGGCAGAGCACTGGGGCAGCTATACTGTCTCAGATGCGAGCCAAGGCTGGTGTCTCTTGATGGCACTGTATTTTACTGTGTAGAAATCCCTTAGTTAGAATTCAGCTACATCAGCAAGAGTTGAACATGGTATGTGTGTACATGTTGAATGTAGAGAAGGGGAGAAAAGAGGGTATATAGGCATACAGTGAGCTATGTGATGTGTTATGGTATTTATACATTGTGGGCTACAAGGGACACTCATAAAATCCATTAGCAGTTTGAAGAACTGAGCTAATGAATAGGCAGGAGAAGAAAATAACTGTGGAACAATGACACAAGTGTACTCGTGTTGCAAAATGGGAAGCAATGGATTCAGAAAGAATCACAGAGAATGATGCAGGAGCATGTAAAAGACAAGAAGACGGCAAAATAAAAGGCACAAATTCACCTGTGTAAGCAGGAGGAGTTGGAGGGTTGTGGAGCTAGAGACGCTGCCTGTGTTGAAGTAAGAAATAGGGGGGTAAACAGGAGCACAGTAAAGACCGGGGTTTTAGCACTAGGGATAGATAACTGGAAAGAGACAGTCTGAAGCTGTTACTATTAATTAATTGGCAGGGTTTAATGACAACCTGCGTATTAGGGGCCTGGGGACAAAGAAATATAAATCAGACTCATTACAGATATGGAAAACCAAGAGAAAAGCTAGTTACTACTAGTGGTTGTGTGGTCCTGTACAGTGGTTCTGTAGCATTTTGAAGGAGAATACGGGGTTTTTTCTTCCCTATTTCTTCTCAAAGGACTGACACTTTCTAGGATAACCTTGATAATATTTAGAGTTTTTTCATAAGAGAAAATTCTCACATTTCAATTAGTGATTCAGATTTATCTTGTAGGGGGACCCTGGTGGGATTATGGGACCACCTGGACATCCAGGTCCGAAAGGTGATGTGGGGCCTCCTGGGCCAAGTCTACCTGGATCACCAGTAAGTCCGTAGTCTGAAAATGTTTTTATGACTTTATTTCTTGTAACGACAACTGTTAAAGAATTCTCACAGTACAAAGAAAGAAATCAAGGTGGTTTTTTGATGTAATTTCAAAATGGAAATATGTGTTATGGTGGTATTGTAAGTGCACTAAAATATAGTCCAGAAATAGTGCAAGGCTCACACATGCTTGTAATGAGTATTAACAAGGAAGATGTATGTAAATCTGTCATAGTTTATTTATAAAGGCTGACTAATTTTGGCAATAAAATTCAGCTAGTCTCTGTGATTCGAAAACATAATTTGTTTTTTTCCTGGTGTTTGTTTTTGTTTTTTTTTTTTTAGGGTCCCACTGGTATTCCTGGAACCCCAGGTCCACGGGGACCGAAGGTGTAAAAAACTATATTATTTCTGTTTCTAAAAAAAAAAAAAAAAAAAAAAGGATAATATGCTAATTTACATTTTCAGACCTGTTGTAACTGAATGCATTGTACCCTTCTCAGGGAGAAAGAGGACTACCTGGTGTACAAGGAGCACCTGGGGAGATGGGGCCCCCTGGAATAGGCATTCAGGGGTCACCAGTAAGTATGCCAGCACCCAGAATTCAGTCTTCTCGCTGTGCATCGCTGAGAAAGTGCAACAAATAAACAAAGCATGGTAAAAAGCCATGCCATGAACTCCCTTCTGACTCAGGTCCCAAGTCAGCATCTTTTCCCTTTATCCATACTCAGAAAAATCTAGTGCTAAGTGAGAAATGGAAACCTTGGAGAGCTGACAGAGTCAATGGCTGCTTTACAGATGAGCTTCCTAGTGAAGGTGTTGAGACATCTTCAGACTAGCTGTGTCTGTTTCTAAGCAACAGTCGTTTGCAGTTGTCAGCAAAATCCAGCCTGTGTTTCTGGTACAAGAGAAGAGGTATACTCGACGTTGTGGATGATGGTGTTTTGAAATCCATGCTGGTACTTGAAAAGGCAAAGACATGTGGAAGAGATGTGGAAGGTTTTGCATCAGCTCCTAGCTTTTGCATTTGTGATGGCTGCTAATTACAAGCTTAGGTCTACTGCTTATAATTGAGAACCTTACAGTCCTAGGTACTATGCCAGGAAATAGTAAAGTCCTGATTTTGCACAGCTTGCTTCATGCATTTCTGTGCAGTTTAAATTCAAACATGAAGCAAGTTAATGCAGTGTATCTTGAGCATTCATACTAAACAACTTGTATAGCAATGACTGTTTCAGCTATTCAGCTTGTTTCTCAGGTTTGTTTCTTTCTATTGCCTCTAACTAAAGCCATCTGCAGTGTCTTCAGAGTATTCAGGAAAAAAAATGGATGATATTGATGGCATAGGCGGTAGGTGGTACATGTTATTACATGAGTTCTACTGTGGTAAATAGGGCAATCTCTCTTCAGTCCAGACCAGTATAGTCAGCTGCTACATTTCAGTTTATTTGCAGGACTTGGGTACAGAGAGAAAATATTTGAGCAAGGTGACTAGAGATTCACACTGAGATCTTCATCTAAAATAATAATCCTTAAAAATAATTTATTCTGTTAAAATAATTTCAAATCTGAATTTTAAAAATTATCCATTTATATTTAAATAATCTGACTGGTTTTTATCCAGCTGAATATCAGCTTTTCTTATGAATCTCCTAGCTAAATAGCAAGTTTCACCACAGATCATTATTCTGTGGTACTACTTGCCCTTAAAAATGGGCCTCAGCAAAATCTTGAATTCTCTAGGTTTGGCAAAATTATATTTGGATTTAAAGCCAAACCTTAGAGCAACCCTTTCTTGCAATGCGAACTGCATCAATATCCCACATTGGGTATACGGTTGGACTTGATGATCTTTGAGCTCCCTTCCAACCACAACGATTCTATTCTATGATTTGGTATATTTTTCTGACGTTTATCTCCTTGTCCCAAAAAGTGTAACTACTAATTATTTGGAGTTTTCCTGCAGGGTCCTATAGGTCCAACTGGATCAGCAGGTGTGCAGGTAGGATATAAGTTTTACCTTTAATATAAAAAACATTCAGTTTAAGAAGTTTACAGTAAAGGAAAAATATTCTTAAATCCTAAAAGACCTTTCCTGCTCTTAGGGCCCTAGGGGACCCCCAGGATTACCAGGAACTCCAGGTACCCCTGGTATTAATGTAAGTGACAGTTCTCTCTATATACAGCAAAAAGTAATGTCTCCCTTGTCAATGATTCAAGGCCATCAAATTTTACATTTGTTTCTAGGGCACTCCAGGAAGAGATGGAAAGCCAGGACTGCCAGGCCCTCCAGGTGATCCTGTACGTATACGTAGAAAGCTTGTGCATTTGCTTGGGTGCAAATATTTTAAATTTAAAGGAGGTGAGATAACCTAGCAAATCTGGAAGTCCGATTGATTAAATTAATTTGATTTTTCAATTATTATATCCTTTGTTTGGTTTTTTTTTTTACTTGATTATATTGCCGTATAAATTAAACTTATGTTAATGTATACAGGATAAATACCTTGTTTTCAAGTGTTGCAGTTAGTATACTAGAGTTTCTGCCAGGGTATCTCTTGGCATAGTGTTCCTCAGTCTCAGAAGCAGTTCTGTGTAATGCAAATTTTCAGGAGCATAATTTGATAATTCCTGTTAAAAGATTGAAGAGAAAAGTTTGGGGATTCTAAAGCTAATTTTGCTATCCCACAGAAAGAAGACATTATTTTTTCGTGAAATTCTGAGAATAGTTAGTCTCTAATGCAATAAATTCCCTCTAGCACTAACGAAAAGTTAAGTGGCTGGATTTGAAAACAAAAGCACTACATAAATTCTGATCCTTTGCCATGCTTTAGGATTTATCATCTCCTCTTAGGTATGTATTACAGCAATGATTTGTATTTAGCAATGCTATAGCTTTACAGATTTTGTCAAGTCCAGCACTACAAGATCCAAAAAGCCTGCTCAGGCCTCAGACCAAACTGTACCCTTAAAGATAACTGATTATTTTACATGGGAGTCAGGAGAGTCCGATGGGCATATCTGCAAAATTGGCATAAAGGCAAAACCTCAGTCGTTATTCCTGCTCCTGTCTGGAGTCCCAACAACTACCTCAGAACTTTCAAAAAACAAATTTCTTTTTAGAAACAAATGCTTACAGAGGCTTTTATGACAGCAAATGAAGCTTTCTGAATTCCCTGAGTGTTCTTTGGTATAAATAAAATATAATACTATAAAGAAAATAAATAAAAATCTGTAGTTGGTCAGAAGAAACAAACCTTAACCAGAGCAAACAAACTTTTTAACCAGAGTTTAAAAAAAACTTTTTAACTCACTTGTGATTCTATTGGTTTTATAGGATTTGTTTATAGAGATGTTGTGGTGGTTTTTAAGCCTTTTTTTAGGCTTAAAAAAACGGGTTTTTCAGGGCAGGTGACGCTATGTACAGTTTGCCTTTATGAGAGGGTGGACTTCATACACTAGTTCATAACCGTAGTTATGTCCCTGAGTTGTATTAGGTGGCTGTGTCTCACCCTAGAAAACTTCTCAGCGTGCTTTCAAGGTGGTGATGCTCCCCTGGAAATGGGGTACTCCTGGTTACACTTACGGTTAAGTACGTTCAGCAGTGCTTCTCGTGAGCTAGTACTTCACCCCCATTGCTACCAACGGATAGTTTTTCTAATATCGTACAAAAGTGCTTACATTTTGTTCTTCACAATGGAAATGATTAAAACAGACTGAACAAAAACAGTAACAAATTTTGAGTGTTTCTAATTTTATAGTATGCCCAGGGCTATTTTTGCTTTAGTAGTTGCAAGAAGTAGAAATGAGCATTGGTAATTGAAGAGCCTGTGAGTGAAGCTGTTGATAACCAGTGCAATCAGTTTTTACAGGAAGTTTTTAAATATAAATTTAATGGCAGCACTTGGAAATCTGAGATATATTGCAGTACAATGTAAACCTGTTGACTGAGCATTAAATGGGTTAGCTTTAGTATTGGTAGCAATTTAGCAGTGGTACCACAGAGATTTGCACTAATTCTTAATGACTAAAGGCAGGACAAAATAATATGTTGCTCATGTTGCTGTAGCTGGATTATTTCCAGTATCTGAGCTAGTTTACTGAAGTTAGCTTTCACATCTCCACAATTCATGCTACAGTTCGCAGTTGTTGCTGGTGTACTGCAAAAACAACAATATATTATTATTATTTTAAAGTGAAGTTTGCTATGTTCTGGAGTTACGCTGTTGTCATGGTTTAAGGAACTTCATTGGAGTTGTAACAAAGAATTACAATGTCAGGTTGGATAGACAGCGATATTTAACCATATTTGAAACACTGATTTTTCTTTTGAGTTTTCATTAAAAAAGGCTTCAACCAATGTACATGTAACCAGCTATGTGTGTAACTGTAAACTTTAGAAGCAATGAGAACCCGTCAGAATCGGTAGTATTGTGTAAAACATTAACTGCAGCCGCCTTTTTTAATTTCAGATTGCACTGCCACTTGTGGGAGACATGGGTGCTATCCTGAAGGTAAACAAGTGCAGAGGTTAAATATCTTTGTTTACTATAAGCATAATTTTTAAACCAAAATATGCACTTGAAAGTTTCTTTAGGTTCAATTCTGACCTACTTGGCTAGCCTAAAATAATATTGAGATTTTTGTTTATTTTTGTTTTCAAAAAATACTCAAGAAATTTATTCTATAGGAATTTTGCAAAAGTAGCATTTGAATGGTATGTGAGGTAGTAGCCACCAGGTGCCTGTTCAGCACATCCAGTCCACAGTATGAATTGCTACAAGTATACCTCATTCTTCGCTTTACTTTGTAGCATTAGTATTCGTAATATAGTGAATGGGGAAAAAAGTCTAGAATTTATAAGGTATTATTTTGAAAAATAATAAAATTTGAAGTGATCTGCATTATTCCAAAATGAAAATTCTGCTCGGGAGAATTTCAATATGAAAAGCCCACATCATTTCTGAGAAAAGAGATTATACTATTCTACTGTCCTTTATTAATAGATGTACTTAGGGTTTATTGACTTTCTCATTCCCAAGTTTGATTTCTTTTAGGTCTGTCGTTGGGCTTTTCCCTGATTCTTTCCATTTGTAATTCTATTGTCTTTCTCCTGTATGTGCTGTTCTACTTCTTTGTCAGTTTTCTCTGTTACTGATCGTTTATGCTTCATTTCTCTGTGCTTTGTGGTTAGCACTTCTGTAAGACTGTAATTTAGCTGGAAAATTCTTCTCTGAACAGTGCAGGAATCATTTACTTTAAAATAAGTACAGATTTGAAGCTGGTGAGAGTAACAAGTAGCCTTCATCTCTACCTAATGCTTAAAAGGAAGATGGTTTGCTCAAACCTAAACACAGGTGTGTCTGGGACTATCCAAAATGAAGTCATTTATAAGTCTTAAAAAGAAGCTAAAAATTTGTCAGTATGGTTTGAGTAGACTGTGTGAGAGACGGGAAGGGAAACAAGGAAGGATGTTTGAACAAGTATATTGTGTAGAAGAGAGAAAGGACTGAAGAGGGGGCTTTGGGGTAGAATGAAGGGGTGGTCACAAAGGCTGGAAGGAAGCTGTCTGCGTAGATCAGACCTTCTGCCTATGTCACGTAAATGGTTATTTGTCACTGCAGTTTCTGTCTGTTCCTCAGGGTGATCCTGGCACAAGAGGTCCTCCAGGCATCCCTGGTAGAGAAGGGCCAAAGGTAAGTTTTGAAGAGAGTACTTTACCTTCCTTTGTTGCTTGTTAAAAGGCCGGACTTTTTTGTCTGATTCCTATCCCTGCAGCATCTGAGCAACCTAAAGGTTCAAACGATTTTTGTGGTTCAGCCCTCTTCCTGTGTCAGTTTGCCTTTCCTCTCAGGAAAGTGAGTGAAATAGCCCGAGTTGAGTCCCAATCCAGGATGGCTCTTCTGTGTCTTGTGTCCATTAAAGCTAGCTCAGATTTGACTGTCCAGCAGTGCATTGCCATCTCCAGGCTCATTTGAGGTGAGTCAGTCACGCAAGAATCCTGCAGTGAAGAAAGAAGTTTCCCTTATCTCCCTCAAGTGTGCAAGAGCTGGACTGCCCTGTGCCTTTGCACCGTGCTCCCGTGGGAGTAACACAACCATTTCACTGGGACTTGAGGTTTCACTGACATCAATCAAAATTCTGCTTCACTAATCGGATCAAATGCCACATGGTTTGGCATATAGATATCTCCTATAGTCAAGCCTAATTCCATGAAAGTGTACCTACCCCATTTTGGCAAGCATTTGAGTTCTTTGGTATTAATAAGATGTCTCCATCAGGCTTTTTGGCTAGTTTGCCTACTAGGTAAAAAAGTCTCTTTTCCTTTCACCTCGGTGGGAGCCATATTTTAAAGCTTTCAGGTAGCATTGAGCCTGTTTTTCTCTTTTAGGCACTATTGCTGTAAGGGCTTCAAGCTAGCGCATATTAAATGTGAGTCATAAAATGCCCTACAGAGCATGAAGTTCGTTTTTCTCTAATAGAAAACATTTGTTTGAATGTTACATTTTCATAGGGAAGCAAAGGTGAACGTGGATTTCCTGGACTTGCTGGAGAGAAGGGTGATGAGGTAAAATTACTTCATTTCTCTAGTGGTTGCACTCTTATCTGAACCTGAATAAAGATCTAGACTGAGAATGAAATGCACAGAATGATATTCATTTCTTTAAAACTGCTAAGTTAGTAATGTATTGCTATAAATAGCCCTTGATTCTGAATTTTCAACAAGATTAAATGCCATTTTTCAATTAAATAACATCTGTTTAATTTTTGTCTGAGGATATTTGGTCATTTGTATATTTTAAAGCCTCACACACATTTAAATGGTAATTTTTAAGAGTATAGGATAGAGCAATAAATAGGCAAATGCCAAATATTTTCAGAAAATGGTTCATGGTTTATAACATATTTGCTTTCATTGTGTTAGTTCCCCTTTAGAATTCACTTTCAAAAGCATTCTGTTAGGCAAATACTCTGATGGGAACAGTCATAGCAGCAATTACTATTAGGTAGAAACTGCATAATGTTTGAAGAGACTGAATTTAAAATATTTACAGTATTTTGCATTGTAAACTGCATTCTTAGAGTTATTTTTATGTTATTATGGAGAAGGAAAAAAAGCTACATGACTTGTGGTACTGAATCCAAAATAACTGCTATATCTTTTGTTTTAAGTTGAAATATTTGCAGTTAACAGGTCAAGAGCAATCTCTTTCCAAACAAAAAAAAAATCACCAGAGTAAAAGCTACTAAGCAAATGAATCTGAGTAACTAGATGAATTTCTTAGTGACTTTAGGCAACTGTAGGAGTTAAAATAAGTAGTCCATTACAAAATATTTGGTGAACACTTGGAAATTTCAAAATACTTAACCGGCACTGTTAAATACATACTACTGTCTTGTTATTTGGGAGTGCTGGCTACAGGAGAAAGCACCTGGAAAATATGAAAGCAATTTAGAGCTTATTGATTGAGGGTTTTGTAATTCTTTATGAGTGTTTTACATTTCTTTGGTGCTAAGGCCATAATATAGTCAGAATTTTCAAACGGTAGTAGAATGAGAATAATTTTTAAAAAAAGCTGTGTTCATCAGGATCCTTGGCTTCCGAAAGTAAACAGTTCTATGAGGACAAAAAAAGATGCAGCAGAAGTATTAGATATATATTCCTTCTACTGCTTTGCCCCAGAATTTAGCAGATTATCAGACTAAAGTATCACACTTATTTTTCCTCTTGTTTTTACATGATCTATAGAGCTCGTTGTGTCTTTGCTTCTTAAAAGCAAGTACCTGCTGAGGTTGAATTTAGAATATATACCTTAAAAAGATGGGGCAGCCATAAGCAAAGCCCAAGCAGAATTTTACTTAAAAAATAAGTGCGAGAGTAACATGTAGTTCATGTGCCCTATAGCGTACCTCTACAATTCAGCCCTAGCAGTCTGAGGCATTAGCAAAACAGTTTCAACAGTTCAGATATTATTTAACTGCTGAGAATCAGGTGAGATATTAGAGGCAATTAAGAAGGTAATAAGGGAAAGGCAAGATTATAACTAGCAGTTAGATTTATTTTTTTTTTAAAGGACTCCAGAGTAAATTCATTCTAAATTTTTTTTATTGATTCAGTAGGGTGCTTTGCTGTGTTAGTAAGTCAGCGATTCACACCCTTCCGCACTGTTTGGGAGCTGGTTAGCTGCCTTGGCTCTTACATTTTCAGTGTTTAGCAGCAGCTTTTGATTATGACATTATGAGGGTGCAAGTGAATTTATTTTTAGAAACACATATGAAAGAGTTTACAAAGTTTAAAAGTAACTTTTTTTACAAATTTACAAATTTTAAAATAATGTATTTATTTTCATTTTCATGATTTGGTTAGCATGGGAACAGGAAAAGAGATTGAGAAGCCCACCTGAAGCTCTTTGAAATACACTCATTAACTTCCATGTGCTTTCAAATGGCCCTTTAATCTTTGTTGAAGCTTAGTTCTCTTTCTTTTTAAAATGCTGGGTTTTTTAGGGCAGGGGTTTTCTAACATCAGTAATAAGAATGACAGAAAATGTTCCTTTGGCTTCATATTCATTTTCCGGGGGACTGTACCATCACAGTACAGTAACTGAAAATGAGCAGAGAGCACCTTAGCAGTTGGATTGCTGCTCTGAGAAGCCGCAGAGGTGGCTCAATGTCCTCTGTGTCGGGAGCAAGAAAGGGAAATCAATGTCTCCCTCCAACTCCACCTCTTTCCTGATTTATTTCTGTCCAAAGTTTTTCCCTCGGTCTTTCCCTCTTTCAGAACTTCTGACCTCTGTGGTTTTCTAGACTACCCCTGTAGCCATGCCTTCTTAAACACTGCATTTAAGATGAGAAATACGCCTTTTCTGAGGCAATTCCTCTTGCCAGAGGATGGGCACTCTGGGCAGATGAAAAGAATCACTGCTGGGAGGGACCTATTTCCCTTCATGGATTATAGGGGGAACCAAGAATGATTAGCTCTCATATGTGCATGAGTTTTACGTGTCTAAAATTGGAGCTAAGCCTGGTGTGGCAGAGGAAGGACTTCAGTGACCTGCAGGCTTGTCTCAAATCCTACCTGTATCCGCTGCAGTAAGTTGCACACTTGTATGTTTCGTAAGTGGATACCAGAATCCATCGATTTCCAGGCAACCAAATAGAATAAGAGCAGGAAAGTAGGTCATTAAATACTATGAAAAATGTCATGTTCCGTTATCAAAAAAGCGAAATTTATAAATCAGGCAGAAAGCATCATTGCGTTTAGATAGCATCAGCTAACGCTGAGAAATCTGAGTAGATGTCTTCTCACCAGCAAAAAAACCTTTTAGTGATAGAAAATAGAAAATTAATTTCTAAGGAAAAGCCAGACGTCCTGCTCTTATCTGCACAACTAAAGACAAAAGATATACAGTATATAAGCTAACAATGTGAAAGGTTGAAGGACAAGTGTTGTTCATCAGTCAAGCAAGAAGTTGCCTCTAACCTTGTTCAATGATAATCTCTTCCCTGCGTGGTGGGGGGTTTCTTCATTCCTTAAAATAATGCCAACTTTTTAGATCAAAATGCACTTTAATGTAGTTGTAATACTGCTGGACGTGCTGAAGGTAAGTAGTTTTTGAGGTGTAAGGGGAAGAGGGAATAGACATACGCTCTTTTCATTTCCAGGGCCTTCAAGGTGCTCCGGGACTGCCAGGCATACCAGGATCCAGCGGACCAGCTGTAAGTGTGTGGCATCGCCTGTGATCTGATTTGTCTCTGCAGAGCTTGCTATGACTGTCTAGTAAAACTTCATCTTCTTAGTTCCTTGTCCTTTCTTTTGGCTTTTAGCAGAGTAATAACAAAATCCTACCCATACTGGTTCTGATAAAAGAACCTATGTTGTGAGTTGATTTTACTGAAAATACTGTCATTATCTGGGCTCAAAGTTCATGTAACTTAAATGAGTTTGGAGTTTTGGCATTGCTAGAGACTCTGTGAGGTTACATGACTTATGATGTGCAAACTTAGAGCTAATTATGTATTTGTACCCAAGTTACAGTGATAATGTTAGTAATGAAAATCTAAAAATAATTCCAGCTAGGCATTCTGAAATCACTTGGTTTCACAATAAAAACAGTATGAGAATAAACTGACAATATTTAGTCACTGAAAAATATCATTTCAAATGTTGGTATTTCTGGGAAAACTCCTCTTGGAGATTTTTTTTTTTAATTTTCTACATACTGGATGGGATCACATTAGTTAGTTAGTATGATCATTATTCATTCCTAGGTTGCTGACAGTACTAATGCTTCCCTTCTTTCAAAAATTGTGACACATTTAGAAAGTTTAATGTGGAATATGTAAATTGGCATTTTAGCAGTAAAGCATGATTCTTAGCAGTATCAAGAGGTGCCAGTTAAGGTCAGTACGTTTAGTCTGCCAAAGTGAAAATGCAACAGCAAACAAAAGTTTTGCCCTTCAAAGGGCTTATCAGAAGGACACAGCTGTTGTATCAAACAGAAGAGAAATACTTAAACCTGGAGGAGAAGCATAATTAGGTTTAAATGACCTTCAAAAAGTACAAGTTTTAAAAACTAAGCTGCAATGCAAAAATACTGTGTTTCATTGTTCCTTAACTAATATAAAGCGATACTGTGTTGTGCAGGGAGTCACAGGAAGACCTGGACATCCCGGTCCAGCAGGGTCAAAGGGCGAAAAGGTATTCCTTCTTTTTAGCCTTGGTAAAGATCTGTGAAGGTTTGGCAATCCCATTATGCTCCTACATTTTCGGGTTTTTTTTAACATAGAGTGCAAACAAGAACTTGACATATATTTACAAATTAATTTTTGTTTGTCTTAATGCAAGTACTTTCCCCAAACAATGCCATACATGTAGGTTTATCTTTTGAAGCGTAGTCCTTGTGGTGTATTTAAGTCGCAGAGAATGTTCTCTAAGTATGACATATTACATAAAATTTAGGAAAGTGAAAATACATTTGTGAAATAGTATATGACTAATTACTACTTGCTCTGCTTCTCACTCTTTTACCAGTATTTTAGTCAATAGTAATTGCATGTGAGTACTGAAAGTCGTTGAGTATAAGTTATTCTGAAAAAATACATAAGCTTCCTTTATACTTAATTTACACAGTTATAGCACTGCTTTTTTCGGTGTGTTATGTGCTCTTTTATCAGGCACTCGATAGTATCCATTATAAGAAGAGATCAAATTCATCTCTTGGGCACCTCAGATCAGTGAAATACAGCAGACACAAACTTAGTTTGCTGACAAATATGTTCTGGGACAAGTTCTCCATTTTGTATATGAATACACTTTTCTAAAGTTTTTTTTCAGCTTTAGCCTGGAGTTCTCCAGGCATAGCACTGCCACATCAATGTATGTGATCCTCCTAATACTCTGCAAAACCCTGACTCTGGTATGAGTTAAGAAAGGAAACTATTTTGTAAAGCTCTGAAATTATTTCATTATAGAAACTGATTGAGAGCTGTCTCCTTGCAGACCATAACAGCAAAAATTTACCACACGTATCTCCTTTTTATGTAACGGAATGCAAAACACAAGTCTTTGTTGGTTCCTTGTTTACAGTTCACACACAGGTGGGAATGAGAAGCCTCTGCTCTGTAAGCAGTGCCTCGTCAATCAAAAAGGGCAAAAGTCAGATAGCTGAAGGGTGATGAAGTAAACTGAAATATAGCCAGAGTCATTTCCTCCTCCTTCCTTCATCTGGGGAATGTGTTTGAGAAATAACTTTCTAAAATTATAGTATTTTTATTCCCCATTAAGCACTCCAAATCAATCTTTGGAGGCTGACAGTTTCTATCAATTAGCAGGACTATTTGGCAATTATCCTAGTATAAACATTTAATTACAATTATATTTTTTCTGGTGAGCTAATTCTTGCCATTGAAGTCTTAGCTGGACTTTTGTCACCTTAATAATTTTAAATACGCAGCCTAAGTGTCTCACTGACATATGTTTATTAAGATCCAACAAAGTCAGAGAAAAATTCTGGCAGACTTGTTCCGGATCATACAGTGTTTTTAACAGAGTTGTAGTGATGAGGTTTTTGAAAAGATCTTGTTTGGGAAATTTGATGTTGAAACTTTTGTAACTCTATACTGTTCAGACACCCCACCATTCTGCTGGGGCAAAAACTCAGAAGATTTTTTTTTTTTTTTTTTAATATAAGCAATTCAATGCACATCAGCAGAACAGACTACCGATATAGGTAACCGCAGATGACTATTTTACAGTAAAAGCCAAAAATATATTCATTATATCTCTTAATAAAGAAGATCGGTATTTTTATTCAATGTGTTTCGAAGTAAACTGAACTGCTGAAACTGTAGCTCTTCTTGATTTACCTGTGAATGATCAGCTGAGGATTGGCTTTTGCAAAATAATATACAAAGCATAAAATTAATATTAACTTTTATCTGCCAGTTGCTTAGAAACAGATATTAACAACTTTTTTTTTACCCTCCTGGTATATATGAACTGTTTCACGATGCAGGTTACCACTACTATTTTCCACAAAGAAGTTACTATACGTAAAGCATCAAGTAACTAACAAACTAAAAAAACTAGTATAAAGTAATGATTAGCTTAGAAATGGATATTAACAACTTTTTTTTTTACCCTCCTGGTATATACGAACTGTTTCATGATGCAGGTTACCTCTACTATTTTGCCACGAAGAAGTTACTATACGTAAAGCATCAAGTAACTAACAAACTAAAAAAACTAGTATAAAGTAATGATTAATATAATAAATTGCCTAAACCTTTAGCAGGAACTGGGCAGGAGAATTTATTCGTGGTATTACCTGCTCAAATTGACTGTATCTCTTGTTTATTGTCATTATGGTCATCATAGCTTGGGTATGGAATAGATCTGGACATCAGGTACAAACAGTGAGTTATATGAATCTCTTGCTGTACTAGGGTAGTGAAGGTTCTCCTGGGAAACCTGGACCACCTGGGCCTCCGGTGAGACATTTTCTTTTATATTTTGAATGTTGGGAACAATATACCTATGAGTAAAATGTAACATAATATAAAGAATTGACTGTCAATCTAATATGTCTTTACAATGCAAGAGGAAAACAATGTCTTTTTACAAAAGGTTTCTGTATTCCTTTTTTTCTTGTGATTCATGACTGAGTGAGTTCAGGTCACTAAAGCCATCCTAGAAACTTGGTCAAATGAGTTAACCTTTGTGTCCAGTGTTGTTAGAGTAGTTTAGGCAGCTTGGGTACCTGAGATCAGGGAACTCGGGAAACCTAGGGAAAGTCCGTAGAACTCACTGGACTCCACGCTAACTGCAATAGTACCTAGCAAAAAATTAATTCTGGAGAAGTGTAATAATAATAAATATCAAAACGTAACATACACTGAGATTTACGGGTTTCTGGTTTAGTAATTAAAAAAAAGTCCCAAGCTGCATTGGTATGTATCTTACATTCTTGCTGAAATGTCTGGAATCTTTGAAAAATCAATCAAGAACACAAACGATACCAGAGCTTTGCTGAGCTGCAGGGCTTGAACAGGGCAAGTTCTGCCTTTATATTTCATAGTGACACCTACTTGGTTTTTATATTTTAAAGGGTATACCTTACAATGAAAGAAATGGAATGAGCAGCTTATATAAACTCCAGGTATTTCTCTTTGATGTTAATTTTTTTTTTTTTCAATCAACACCTAATTTTGTCCCAACTCAACTTTTAAACTTGACATTACAGGGAGGTGTGAGTGTCGCTAGTTACCCGGGTCCACCAGGACCTCCGGTAAGTATTAACAGAAACATGATTTCTAATAGTTAATTAACATAGTAACCGCCTTGCAGCTGGACACTGTTGCTTGGGTTCTGTAGAGCCAAAGATGCTGTGCACTCACTTAGGTCCTCCTTCTTGGTGGTGTCATAGGCAAGTTCTGCTGTTTCAAGATGATTGTCATCTTGGTGGGCACACAAAAATGTTGTAGCCACCAGCGAGGACTTTGTTCTTACATTATGTGCTGTTTGTGGTCACGGACTCACACCGAACTGCAGAGCTTTTCTTTCTCTGTATTCTGGAACAGCAGAACAAAAACCAAATATTACTAAGATTTTATACTAAATTAATCAACTGAGAGCACTGGACTTCATTCTGATTCTAAATGCACTGCATTAGCAAAGTATACTCATAATGCAGTATTACAAAAAAAAATCATCTTATTGTGTAACTGTTCTTTTTAAAATGTGTTTCCACTTCTTCATTTCTTTGCAGGGCCCAAAAGGAGATCCTGGCAGAGTGGTATGTATGTATTTTTTTGATCATGACAGAGAACTCCCCAAGTAGTTCAACGCACAATCCTAGTCACAAGGGTGGAAGAGTCCATTAACATTCTGTAACAGGTAGCTTACCTCCTGCAGAATCACTGCCCCTGAAAAAGCCTTTTTAATTGCCAGGCTTGTGAATTTTGCAATTTCTAGTAAATAGTTCTAAGTGATAATATAACAAATGACTGAAAATAGTATTAACTGTTTGTGGATTCATCTCTGCTGAGCTGTCCCTGGATATATCTAAGAATAGAGAATGTGAAATAAAGGTAGAAAATACCTTAAGAGCTGTTAGATTGTTCTCAACATTAAGTTTGAAAATTATAAGGGCGAAAGAACACTGTGCTGCGTCATGCTAGCCAGTAACAACTAGAAGTTGATGTTTTCTTTGGAAATGGCATGAAGGTTAGTGACGGTAGGATCACATTGCTTCTGGTGAGCAAGATGATGATGATCATGGGAGCCGCTATATCTTTCAACTCTGCAATCTGACGTTCAAAAGCAGATCTATTTAACTTTTTAATATTTTTTCCTTTAAGCATTGTATTACATCCTTTTCATGTGATCTTTCTTTAAAAATTATAGGAAGGGGAAGGACAGCTAGTGGAAGAATCTTGAGCAGTTGCACAGGGCTAGCCGCCAGCAAAATTACATCCAAATCCTGACTGGGTGTACATTTTTCCCCAAATCCTTGACATGTAATGTAACTTGCCTTTATAATAGAGAAACTATATTTGTCATTAGCTTGCGATTTGTCACTACAGTTCCTAGCCTTGAAGGTGGCAAAGTTGAAACTTACAGGAATTCCATCTTGATGACTGGACGTCAGTGAAAATACCCAAAAGATAATAGTAAAATTTGAGTATTGATGGTTTAGCCCAAAAAGTATGATAGTATCAAATATAATTTTAAATGAATATTGTTTTAAAAATTGGGTAGGTGCTTCCACAGCAGTTAAAATTTAAATACATTCATGTACTTCTTTTTCAAGTCTAAGGAACATCACATAACTGTATAATAATTTTTAGGGAACCGAGCACAGAATAGCTTAGCGGTTGGTTCTCTGGCTGACAGCATATCCTTACGCCCCAGGACTCTACCGCCTGCAGGTGCTTTAGAGCTGACCTTCTCTTGCAACAACACTGGAGGGGAGTCTTCTGGATTACATTCTTCATCAAAATTAAAACCGTTGATCCAATTATTCACACAGTGCCTCTGGGAAAAGCTTCATTCACAGATCACTAAAACAGGGCATAACAAAATCTGTTCACCTAATAACTGGTTAGATGTTTTACTAATCTCAAGATAACTAATGTGCTATTGCTTGCTGTTGAACATTTCTCATGTAGAGTACAGACATTCTAATGTATGCAATCCTTTTTAATTTTAAAAAAAAATAAAAATCAGGGAGACCCAGGACCAATGGGATTACCAGGACTGGAAGGACTCCCAGGGGAAAAGGTAGGACTCTTAAAAAGAAGTCATGGCTTCTTAGTGGCAACTGTCTGCAGCTAAAGGTTTTCTGAAACTTTGTTTGAATTTTTTTTTTTGTAAGTTAATGTTTCCATGTGAAAAATATTTGCATATTTATCTGTATTTCCTTTTTTTGCTTTACTGTGGTTCTAAATCATGTATTTGCCCAACACAAATTTCGTTTTCCACAAACGGAATATTGTCTGTAGGAGGTCTTATAATATTTTGTTTTCTTAACTTGCTAGATTATTACTATATACTATGTTATATATAGTATATACTATATATAA
>NW_009612155.1:0-37173 GCF_000690535.1 Cariama cristata
CCCGGCGGCTCCCTGTCAGCGCTGCCTCGGGGAGGGGGAGCGGTACCCAAACCATGCGCGGCTTGCCTTCGGAAAGGAGCCGGTATTTGGACGGGGAATGTCCCCCTCAATCACCCCCGAAGCTCCATATTTTGGGTTCCCCCAGTCCAAGAGTTTGGTGAGAAAGTGGAGGTGAAAGCTCAGCCCCGTTCACCTCAACGGGGCCGTCCCGCCAGGAGCCCTTCAGCCCCTGAGCAAACAGGGTTTTGGCTGTGTAGTTCGAGGTGGGCAGGTGTGAGGAAAGGGCCCTACCTGCTTCTGTAGGTAGGGTTTGTGTGGGGAGAATATGTGTCCATAGCATCTTGATGTGACACCGAGCTACAGCTTTGCATCTTGTACAGCGATGGTGATTCCAGAAAGCTACACACACGGCAAACCGAGGCTGCGTGGGCCAGGAGACACTGCCAGGGCGGCAGGGCAGGCACCGGCCTCTTGCTCTCAAGCAAATGTTTCTTTGTTTTTTGTTTTTTTTTTTTCCCCCTATGTAAGAACAGCAGAGGTTGCATGTGAATGAGAGTTAGTCATTAAATCACTGGGAAATAATTCTGTGGCTAATAATATTTTCTTTCTGTTTCTAATGAGATCACCTCACACTCACTGGCACTGATACAAACATTCACAGCTAAGTGCTCAAAAGAGGTTGAAGTACAAACTGTATATAATTCACCGCCTGAGAAAACACTATTGCAGCACAACACAATGCGAGATACTCTCAAGTATTCCTGAGGCAGGAAAAGCGTACCACAGTCAGGCTGAAGTGACTGTTTACATCAACCTGATTGCACTCATTCTTTAGTAAAGCTAACAGCCCTCCGCATTATTAGCCCATCTTCTCAGTTCTGAGGATCTCACCGATAAGGGATGAAACCTAAATTACGTGGTGCCAACACGGTGTGTGCTAGGCTGTGCAGTACAGCAGTTGAAAGTGCTTCAGCACTTGCCATGAAAAGGGGTTTTTGCCAGATGTCCAGCCCACTTTATAAGGAAGCCCGGTGAAAATCTCTTCCTCACAATGCCCTTGCCATGGTTATAGTCAAAAGATGGCAACATTCAATCTGTCATCCCTTTCCACTCAACATCTGGGCAGGTGCCTGCCTTGAACAAAGCCTTTTCTCTCACCGCAGCACCGTTCTTGTGCCGATTTCCCTTGCAAAAAACCTCTTCTTTCCCTGGACTCAAAAAATAAAGGAATTAAAAAGCTAACAGGGTTAAAGAATCTTATAAGCTGAAGAATAGAAAACAACCATATCACTCACTGGTTTCACAGACCCCCCTGCTCTGGCTTTGCTGAGATGTACCCAGACAACTTGTTCAGTTCACGGTTTGGTTTTCCTGGTCTCGTGCCAAAAGGGAAACACAGAATTTAATAAAATTTGAGGGTTTCTGACTAAACAGTTTCAGGAGTAAAGAGTGAAGCTTGTACAAAGAAAAGAGTGATGCAGGAGTAATGACTATCCAAGGCATGCTGTCATACATACATTGAATAGTAACACTTGTTACATTTATGCACACACATGCATATGTATATGCATATATATATATGAAGAAGTACTTTTCAGTTATGAATATACAATCTGAATTTTTATATGAAAAACATAATTTTGATGATTTTTTTTTTCAAAATAACTTCATTTCTCCAATAATTTCTTTCATACAAAATCTGAAAAGCAATCAAATTTGGGCCTGAGAGTATACAAAACCAAGCAGGTCATTGGATTTCTGGCGAAAACCCAGAAAACCAAAAGAAAAAAAAAAATTGACCCAAAGCAAGTATTTCCTTATATATTTAATAGCAGAAACCGGGTCTTAATAGCTGAGTCTCTAAACAGGAATCATCATCCTTTTTATGGATATAGGATACTATAGAACGGAGGAGCACTCAAATTCAGAAGTGAGTCAAGGGCACAGTAATGAGGAGAGCATAGCCCGTTCTCTGCCTGCTGTCCGGTACACTGTAGTACTCTGCCATGTAATTTAATCTAGCACAGGTTGCAGTGTTAAATAACAGCAGGGACACAAAATATTGTTGGTGCGTCAACCCTAGAAACTATTAAATCCTTTGTAAAAGAGTTGCCTCTTTGTCCGTTTGTTCCGTCCAAGGGGAAAAAAATAAAGGGGAGAAATCAAACTGCTATCCTTCCAATCCCAAGGTGAGGACACTCCTGTTTCTCCTGAGCTACACGCTCCGTGTGTGATTCAGTGGAAGGGAATACCACAAAAAAGCAAATCGAGCTGTGATGATAAAATTGGGGATGAAGAACCTGATTAAATATGCTCTGATTATTATTATTAAATATGCTCTGATGAAGTACCTTTACCCTGGTTGCAATACTGGGTTACAAAACATATCCTATTGGCTTGGCTGTAAGGAATGTCCTCGCGACCAGGAGAGAGGGAAGGGATTTTAGAGTAGTCTTGCAGGCTCTCCTTACTCTGACATCAGCCTTTGCCATGGGGGGCCTCGAGGCATCCGGAGGTGTGTGTGGGGTCAGTTAACTCACACCTACCTTCTTCCTCCGAGAGATGTCAGAAGGTAATTCTAGACACCTGCTTATCCTCACCGGGAGTGCCACATGCCACTTCCCTGCTCCAGGTGTATGTAATTGCAAAGCCAGTGGGGGATATTGGATGATATTAGGAGCTATGGCACCATTAGTATGCACTCAAGCTTCTTGTCATTAAATACAGAGTATACATTCTCTCTGTTGTCATCAGGCCTGACTAAGGCAGGAGACTACAGGAGAAGAAACTGATTTTCCAGGCAGGAAAAACAGGGGCAAGCTAAAGTGGTTAGAGCATGACTTTGGGGTGCTTTGCCCATCCTTTACCAAACAATTTATTTTCCTAGCTGTCAAGTCCCACTGCCAGACACGTGTCGTTTCTCAAGGATCAGCTGTGGGTTCCAGCTTCGTTGTCACCTGCAGCTGGCACGGTCTCGTGATGTGCAACTCACTCAAGTCAGCCACAAACCAGGTATTGCCAGTGCCTCTCTTAAAAAACAACCCCCCAGAACTATGCACGAGCTTCTCTCAGCATCGCTGTTACCTTGTGCCTTTGTTAGAGTTGCAGGCATTTCTAGACACAAATTATGTACATCCAGACTCCTACTAATGCACTGGATTCTAACTAATTTTGCCAGCCACTTTAACGAGTGGAGATGGCATTAATGTCACTAGCTGGTCAGAAGTTAGATGTCCACTCTAACCTAGATGTCTTGATGCCATCACTAGTCACTGGTGAGAGACTGGCACCTTCAGAAGGCAATTTCTCTTTTTCAGAAACCATTTTAGAGTGAGAGGAATTGCCTGCTGAAATGCAGTTTTTCTGTTTAGTCTAGAGGGAATCTACATTAACTTACACCGTACCTCTAACTTTTCAGCCATCAACTTTGTATAACATCAGTCTCAGCTTGGTAATTATTACACATCCTTGAACGCTACATTTCATTCATCCTTCCCTGCCTGCTACATTTGGTGACTAGTCAGTTCCTAGCTTTATCTTCAATAAATCTTACAACATACAACATTGTAAACTAAACTATTAAAATATCATACTCATTATCACCAACACCTTGTTTTATAGGACTTTCCTATTAATCATGGCAGCTCTGTTTGTGAGTGAGGTTCGTCAACCAAAAAGAGACAGAACAATGTATGATTCTCGATATCTTTCTGAAGACTGAACCTCAAAGTATGTTGTGAGTTAGAAAAATGTGTGTGATGTTGCATGGCATAGAAAATTAGAATGAAAACTTCATGAGAATAGATACTCCGTAAGATTTCAAATTATTCTCATGCCATAAGAATGGTGAAAGATGCCATTAAAATATTGTACATGAACCTATTCTCTCACAATTTGCAGCATCGTTTTGTAATTTTAAGAGGTTTGGGAAAATGGAGCTGTGTTATGTGATCTAAGCTCTCATCTTGTCATAGAACCTGGTGAGTTTAAGGTAGAGAAGAGGTTCAAGTGTAAGCGTATGGCATGTGCATCTCTGGGAAACAGTTTGTTGGAGGCAGGACCTTGGATGTGCCTTAGAGTGAAAAGCTTACTAGGATGTTCTGAAAATTTACATGGTAAGTGTCCATAAAGTCACATGGTGCAGTCCTAGTCCTATTTAAATCAGTCGGGTTACTGATTTAATAGACCTTTCTTTTGACTTTAGTGCTGCCACTTCTTGTTCTTATTAAATCTGTTTTGTGGGCAAAATATTGTAATTTTTCAGGGGCATTAATTTTCCCAGGAGATAATCAAATAAGAACACAAATTTTGTATCTTATTTAATCCATGCTTTTGCTGCAGGTAAATCAGGAAAGCAAGAAATGAAATGAAGGCTACAGTGTGAGATTTTTTGTGTGTGTGGAGAGCTTATTAGTTATATCTCCAATGGTTCGGTTAAATTCTGTTGCCTGAACTGTAAAATATTAAAGATCCAAGATAAAAAAGTGCTCCCATGCTTCAAATCTGACCAATTCTATTATGTGCACTATTGAAGGATGAAACTTTTCTCTTGGATCAAAATGCTGGCAAGGAATATTTATATTTTATATAAAGCTGTCTTCAAGCAAAGAAGTAGACAGAGTGAAGCAAGCAGCCATAAAATCACTTTTTTTATTTTGAAGCAGGTCAACACTGAGTATATTATTCTTATTGCAACAGTCATGTTAAGCTTTTCAGTTAGGAAAGGATGCGTCTATGAAGTCTTCCAGTTTTTATTGATCCCTATGTCATTTTTAGGGTGATGAATATCTGTATCGTATGCAACCGAGCTAAGGAAGCATTTCTTTCCTGACTTCATCTGTTGCTGAAGGGAATGGCTTTGGCTATTTCAATGCCCATCCACTTTACCATCAAAGGACTTTACATTAAAGGAAGCTTCATATATTTTTAATATCTGTTACAACTCCACCAAGCTCTAAACTCCTCAGTAGACACTAGTCTGCTGCAAAAAATCTGGTCCCCGTATTTCCGAGCCCCAAAACATGATTCCATGGATCTCAAGTGCTAGATACACTTTGAAGCAGTGGAACCCTCTATTCCATCCTGTCAAGGCAATGTATTGCTTCAGCATCCCCAGATATAGATGCATGCTTATGACTTCACTGTGGAACTGGGGAACCATCATGTACTTTGGAAAAAAGGGAATTAGGCAAGGCAGGATTACTAGTTCACTATAAGAATTACTTATCCAAAGCAAATTTCTCTTAAAACAGCCTACTCTGCTACTGAATCCTGAAAAACCGCAGGCAGTCTCCTTGGTCTAATTTCTTTACAGCTGTGATCCCAAGGATGGGCAAAGTCCATAAGCTGAGGCAACTTGGCTCTTTAATATACAAGCATGAGAGACTCCTACCTCACAGAGAGGCTGTTCCTTAAGGAAGGAATAAGAATTTCTTTTTATTTATTGTCAGGCTGACAGAAGGAGCATTTTCAGGTTTTTAGCCAGCCGTGTCCTGTGGGAAGTTCCTGTGCTCTCTATTTTTGGCAGGTCACTACATGAGTGAGCTACTGAGTTCATTTGCTCAAAAGTACTATGCGGAGAGTTCCAGGAAGGGGGGTAATTTCAATACTGATGACCACAGTGTCTCTCCTATCTGGTTGTGTAGGGACCCAGTGCCTAACAGGAACAAGATCTATTCATCCCCAGATAGTATAAGAACAAAAAGTATAGGTGACAGTGAGGGTTGTGATCCAATCCGAGTTAGAAATGGAAGGGTTTGTGCAACTGAAATTGGGTTCATCACAAGACAGGGATATAGTCTTTTTCCACAACGTGTCACAGTACATAATTTGCTTGAGTATTTTCAGGCTGTGCTACAAAAGAATAACTCTATAGAAAATGTTAATATTTGTTCAGAGTAATTCCTTTTTATCATGCTTCTAAAAGTAATAAAATTGTAGTCTTGGATCTGTTTTATGTAGTCCTTGGACATGCTTCCAAGTGAAATCGGAAAAGCAAGAAAGAAAAATACTAAGAAATCATGTGATCCTCATACACCTTCCAGGACAGACTGAATGGATGTACTAAATCTTTTACTCTGTGGCCACCAGATGCTGTGGTGACCTATTTAGAAATGAGTAATTCTGCCTCATCTTGCAGGTATGAAGGCGCTCTTTTCATTTACAGAATTTCTTTCCTTAGTTTCACAATGTTATGCCAGCAAAAGGAGATATCCAGAGGTGTCTCATTACTTCCCATTATCTCAATCCCATTTAAAAGGCAAACGATTGCTCCAAGGGCTTGTTGTTCCCTATCCCTAGGCAAGATTTTTGTATCCAGTATATTTTTCTTCCTTGTCTCTTTCCCCCCACCAGCAGAAATCTTTTTTTTTTTTCAAACATTCCTACAACAGGTCACGAGCACCATGACCACTGAAGAAAAATGAGAAAGCGCAATAAAACCCAGTCCCCTGCCCTTCTTCAGTCTCCTACCAACACATCAAAGACACAAATGCTTAGTTTTTCCATCCCTGATGCCAACCATCTCTCCATTCAGAGTGAATGCCACCGTATTTGATTTCATGGATCATTCCTCCTCTCCTTTCCCTCTCTTGTGGCTTGACATCAGCTACTTTTTTCTACTCTTCCTGTTGGATCTTCCTTGAGATGTCTCAGAAGAGCATCCAGCCCATCCTGGCATCTTCCCCTGCCCTGCTCCCTCAAGCGTGGACCAACCCAGCCTCCCGTTTTAGGGTTCCTTTCTCTGTTTCTTTTTCGCTGAATGCGGTGGCTGCCACTAACCTAGCTGAGAAGGTAGCCTTGTGCTCCCTTTGGCTTTGGTTGGCGTGGCCTAACCCAGACTGCCTTTCTGCCGTACCTTCAAGGAGTTTTTCTTACCAACACAACACGGTGGACTGGACTGGCGTGCCAGGCTGCGTGTTGTTAACAGACCAGCAGAATAACTGGAATCTGCTGGAGGTGCAATTAAGCCTTTCTTCCAGTTTCCTTTCATGTGTGCCAGATTGGCCTAGCCTGCCATTTTATTGAGCCTGACAGCAGCTTTCATCCAAGCGACATTGATGAGAGTGCGTAGTTGCTCACACCATCAGCCTGCCAGCTCCAATGGACAATCTGAATAGCTGTGATCCTACATTAAAATGTCAGCATTAAAGGAGGAGAGTGCACCATTTTGTTGCACAGCTGTAAAACCACTTCAGCAAGGCTTTCAAGCTCATTATTGCACAAGCAAGGGGTTTCAAGCATGAGTGCTCATGCCCTGTTCTCCACTCACCCCCTCCCTCCCTGCTCTTGTCAGCCTTGCTTCTGCAAATATGCTTTTTTAAAAATTATTTTTAAAAACAGTATTCCCTGTCTCATCAAGGAGCAGCTCTCAGGCTGGGGCAGCAGCAAGGTTGCAGATGTAGCAACAACACAAACTTTACAACTGTGGAGCAGGACAGTCTGAGCAAACGAGGGGCTGTCTTTCAGAGACAGTTAGATCTCATTTTCAGTAAATTGCATACAGGCTGGCTTGCCAGTATGGAAACAACACACTACCAAAAAGGTTTTTGGTAAGTGGCTGGGGATAATTCATTATTCCAACAAATAAACAACAACAAAAAGGGGTAACACCTAGCTGCAACACTTACTTTCCCTCTGCTAGGAGGACATATCTGCTCACAAATTCTTCATGATAAGGTCCCTTAATACTTTCTCCGTTGTGCTTTGCATTTTACAATGTCTTTATGCAGAAGGGTGCTCTGGAAGAGTAAAAGAAAATAATAAATGTGCTAGAATGTGATGATGAAATAAAAAATGTATTATTTTATAGAACATAAATGTCTGTGTGGAAATACATATATATTTACCTCTTCTCTCACTGAGCCACATCTTTCCTTTAAAGCATGTATTTAACATCTTTGTCGGCGATGTGGACAGTGGGATGGAGTGCACCCGCAGCAAGTTTGCTGATGACACCAAGCTGTGTGGTGCGGTCGACACACTGGAGGTCAGGGATGCCATCCAGAGGGACCTGGACAGGCTGGAGAGGTGGGCCTGTGCAAACCCCATGAAGTTCAACAAGGCCAAGTGCAAGGTCCTGCACATGGGTCGGGGCAATCAAAAAAAAGCGGAGAATGGATGGAGAGCAGCCCTGAGGAGAAGGACCTGGGGGTGCTGGTTGATGAGAAGCTCAACATGACCCAGCAATGTGCACTCACAGCCCAGAAAGCCAACCGTACCCTGGGCTGCATCCCAAACAGCGTGACCAGCAGGTCGAGGGAGGGGATTCTGCCCCTCTGCTCCGTTCTGGTGAGACCCCCCCTGCAGTACTGCCTTCAACTCTGGGGTCCTCAGCACAAGAAGGACATGGACCTGTTGGAGTGAGTCCAGAGGAGGCCACGAAGATGATCCAAGGGCTGGAGCACCTCTGCTGTGAGGACAGGCTGAGAGAGTTGGGGTTGTTCAGCCTGGAGAAGAGAAGGCTCCGGGGAGACCTTAGAGCAGCCTTCCAGTACCTAAAGGGGCTACAAGAAAGCTGGGGAGGGACTTTTTACAAGGGCAGGGAGTGATGGGACAAGGGGCAATGGCTTTAAACTGGCAGAGGAAAGATGTAAGTTAGATATAAGGAAGAAATTCTTTGCTGTGAGGGTGGTGAGGCAGTGGCACAGGTTGCCCAGAGAAGCTGTGGGTGCCCCATCCCTGGAAGTATTCAAGGTCAGGTTGGATTCTCTGTCAGAGGAATTTAAATAAAAAAGCTCCAGCCATTGAAGGCAACCAACATCAAAAGCTGAAAATGTCTTCAGCTTTTAAGCAGTGAAGAGAGTAATGTTATCTTCTCTGATATTTTGCCTCTGCATTTGATTGCCGTTCATAAGAAAAGCTGGAAGTGAAAGTTTGCAATGAAAATCTGGTATGAAGAAAAGGAAAATTGCATTTGGAATGGTGAATGTTTGTAAATAAATACTGAGTGCCAAGTTCTTTCCCTGCCTTAGGATATTTTCTACTCTTATGAGCTCCAAATATAAATCAGATGAATACGATTACCTGCATTTGAGTAGAAGGACAAGTTATCCATTGCTGTTAGAGCTCGTTTTGCTAAACTGTAGTCATCTGGAGGTTAGCAGGTGGTGCAAATTAGCATCTAAGTTCCCTGTGCGGCCAATGAAAACAGTTAAGCACCTCTGGATGATGAATACAATGCTAGAGGAAGTGTTAGGAGTGGAAGGACTTGTTCTTTGGAAGTTCTTGTCCCCCTGCCCATGGACTATAGACTCAGGTCTGAGAACTGCCATATAACCTGTAGGTGCCTGTGACCAGGTGAAGGGAATTCCATGGAGAATTGTCAACTAGCTTCCTGAGCATGTGGTCAAAGTAACTACTAATCTTTCAGATGATGTTTTATAGTTGCTTGGAATATTTAACAGTCCTAAATCAATAGATGTGTTTATTTCTGGATTTTCTCAAACTTCCTGGTCATTTTAACTTTGTTTGAAAATGAGAGAAGTTTCAGCCTTCTGCAGCATGAATATGCAGGACGGCTGAGGGACTTTACGCAAGTGATGCACGTGCTTCATGGTGTTTCACAGAGTTCTGAAAATTCTGTTAAAGGTGCCTTAAAAAGGGCAACCATGGGTTTTATCTCATGGTTAAGGATCTATTAGAGCTGCCTATTAAGTAGGGACTTGTTTGGATCTTGGTCCTGGTGTGCAAGTGTTATTGATAGAGATTTTGCAGCAAAATCAGTCTGTTACAGTCTTTTTCTATGTGACCCATCATCTTTGCCAGTTCTTTGAAGCCATGCCTCAAAAAGTTTTTATATATGATTCAACACTTTCTAGTGTTTTTTTTTCCTAATTGGTTAACTTTGTGTGATTACTTTGTGTGATTGTCTTGTGATTTTCTCCAAGTGTATCTTGAATCTGTGATCTATTTTCAATTAAATTTGTTAAAATTGTTAAAAAAGAGGTCTATTTAGGAAGAGAAGACAAGAATAATCAAATTCTCACCGGTTTTACAGAAAGCGGTAGCTGGGGGGATGAGAGACCCACATTTGACACTTTCTGAAGGAAAGGCAGGCTGTGTGGTTGGCCAGTTAGATACTCAGCTAGGTCCAGACTGGTCCCAGTGTAGGCTCTCCCTTGCCCTATGGTACTGTCAGAATGGATGTGTGCAGAAACAGGATACTTTGCAGGGGAAGATACTGGAGGGATGGTGACAGAGAGCAAGGCTCCATTGGAAACTAGGCTGCTTTAGACTGCACGGAACAACTTCTTTGTAAACAAGTTGATAAAATATTCTATTATTCAGATCCCTTTTTATCACTTACAATGAATTATTACTTTATTTACTGCACTTCAGGAGAGCTAATACGTGTGAGGCCACTCTCTACCTGCAATAATAGTGTGCGTCTTCTCTGACTGATTCTGTTTGTATTAGCATGCTTAAGTTGTCATCTGAACCAAACACTTTCCTTTCCTGTGCTCTGACTCCTTCCAGAAGATCAGTCATTTATACACATTAGCACTTGAGATCTGGTTGGAACTTAAAAATTCTGTTTATGTAAAAATTAATCATTGAAGAGCATCAGATATAATTTTAGGATTATGTGGGCAGCTTTAAGAAGGGGTGGCAAACAGCCACATCTGCTATTTCCTGATGTATAAATTCAAAAGTTTGCTAGTCCATCAGGTTGTTTATTTAAGACCAGCATTCTTCTGGGCAGCTGCCAAGGAAAAGGCTACACCAGGTCAGTGCTTCTCCTCTTGTATGCATACCTGTTCTTTTATGCTTTCCCATATGTACTGTTTAAACCAACCATGACCTGTAGGCAGAAAATTCTGCAGTATTTAGAGGACTTGTTTGTTCATTTTTTTAAAAAAAGCTTTCTTCCTATGCTGTGGGAAGGCAGTAAAGAAAAAAAAAAAAAATGAAAAAAACCCAACACAATAAAACACACAGCCACCCTCAAAGGTTTTCTTTTCTCTGGGTTCAATTTTCCTGATATCTTAAATGTCTCTTATGCTTGTGGAAATTTGTTTTACTGTTTGATACGTCCCACCTGTAATGCATCATTGAGCAGCAGACACCCACAAGGGACCAAGCTAAAATGTATTTACTTGCTTGGAATTTTCCTTTTTCTGTGGTGGCAGTGGAGAGACCCCACCCAGAACACCGTCTTATTTGCATCATGTCTCTAATCATCCTTTTGTCCCTCAGAAAGCACTCCTGCTGAGAGCTCAGGGAGAAATCCTGCGATTCCTTCATTTTGGTATCTTGCTTTACCATCTTCATTTCCATTTTTTTTTGATAAATTAAATAGATAAAAGCAAACATCTCCTGCTTGGAGATGGCTAATCTTGTAGAATGTTTATTCATCAGGATTGGTAGTTTGTCTTCCCATTTTGGGCAGTTGGCACTAGTTTGAGAAGCTAGCAAAAAAAAGATCAGATAGCTTCTTTGTTTAGAGCAGAAAAATAATCCAGCTCTAATGGGTCACAGAGGACCCAGTATCCACTTCAGAGAAAGAAAATTATGAGTAGGTAAGTACGTTTTACATCTCTCTCTAGTTTGTGGGAAGTGCTCTGTTTCTAAATGACCCTTATTTCCCATCTGGGCGTGCTGGAGCTAAGGCCAAAGATATGGCTGCATTATGAACTACGTTTAACAGCTTTCACTGCTCTCCTGGTTCTCGTTGTAAGACTGGCAAGCAAGTACAAGGTGGCAACATGCTCCTGTCACAAAGCGGAGCCAGGTGCCCTGGAAAACCCAGCTAGGCTTGCCCTCTGACACTAGGACTGTAAAATGGGCATCTTTACCAAACACAGCCTGCTTTCCTAACAGTACCACTTCTCTCCACTATGAGTTCCCTGCTCTGTAAGAGTTATTTTGCCACCTCAAAGGGGACAGCTGTAGTCCAGGATGGTTCTCTTCAGAAGTTGCCAGGTGCTGGAGAAGACTACGTTTGCAGAATCATTAGCTTTGCCCTAACATTGGCTCCTTGAAGTTTCAAATTCATCGTCTCCTTTGCTTTAAGAAACATACTGTATTTAAAGTCTATGGCACTAAAGAAAACTCGAGACATTTGTAGCACATAGAATCATCAAATTGTTATGGTTGGAAGAGACCTCAAAGATCATCAAGTCCAACCTTCTACCCAACGACACCATGCCCAGTAAACCATGTCTTGAAGCACCAGATCTAAACGTTTTTTGAACACCTCCAGGGATGGTGAGTCCACCACCTCCCTGGGGAGCCCATTCCAGTGCCTAACGACTCTTACAGTGAAGAAGTTCTTCCTCATATCCAGCCTGAACCTCCCCTGGTGCAACTTGAAACCATTTCCTCTTGTCCGATTGCTGGTTACTGGGGAGAAGAGACCAACCCCCACCTCGCTACAGCCTCCTTTCAGGTCGTTGTAGAGGGTGATAAGGTCTCCCCTCAGCCTCCTTTTCTCCAGACTACAACCCCAGCTCCCTCAGCTGCTCCTCATAAGACTTGTGCTCCAGACCCTTCACCAGCTTTGATGCTCTTCGTTGGACGTGCTCCAGCAGCTCAATGTCCTTCTTGTAGTTGATATAATGAATACTAAATGATTTTGAAAGCACATGATGCACTATTTCTCAGACATGAGTTTCTCCAAACGAGAGACTCAAATATATTTAGAAAGAAAAGTAATTACAATGCACAGTTCTAAGCTCTCTGAAAGTGACAGCTATTTTCTCTAAAAAGTAGTATTTTGAAAAAAAAAACCCACAAGTGTTGGACTTGCCCAGCATCAAAGGAATAGACACATCAGGAGTATAGTCTGGGCAAACCGCTGCTTTATTAAGTAACACACCTGGGAACTATCTTTCAACAACTCATCCAGAACTGGTGTTCTTTCATCTGCAATCTGTTCTACTTGAGAGCGAGCCAGACTTTAGCCCTCCTTTTCTCTGACACATTTGGCGGAGGTTTGCCATCTTATCATGCTGGCCTTTGCTGCTGGGCACGATACCCTCCCCTTGTAAGGGACTCATAAGGGGAAAAAGGTGATGGTCTCTTTATCAGCAGCACTGAGGAAACCAGCCACAGACTACATCTTTAGAGGACAGCTTTCTTTCAATAAGATTTTAATGCCAGGTCATTTCTCACAGTCTGCCTCAAAACACCATGTAGCCTTTCATTATCCAATACAAATTTAGCAAGGATTCAGTCTCCTTTCTGAACAATTACTTTAGTTGAACAACGGAACACATGACAAGTTATGGAAACAGTATCTTTATTACCATACTTATTCAAAATCACCGTTTTCTAAGAAAAATTAGGAGGGAGAAGCCATCAAATTCTTATTACTCAGATTGCCCATTGCTGGAAATTCCTGCAGAGCGGCTGACTAGGTGTTGGCAGCAACACCCACCTGACCTGACCCTACTGAGTCTTACGAGAGGTTTTGTACACAATGTTGACAGAAACCTTCTCTGTTAGTAGAATGAAACAGTAGACTTTATTAAAAGTAGCCGGTCTGCCGGTTTCAATGAGAATGCTGTAATGCAGTGCTGTGATTCAACAAGAACACTATGATTTGTCATTTGTGCTGTGATAAATTTTAACTGAGAAAATATCAGAAACATACACCCTGAATTTTTTATCTGGCTAATACTAGACTTTTTCCAATTAAGTCTGTAGAAGGGTTGTGCAAATGTTAAGGCCTACCAGGGTTTGCAAGTTGAGCTTCAGCTTTTGTCTGACCAAAACATCTGGGACAAAGGTATATGTAAATTTTAGGTAGGAAGTCCTGAGAGAACTTCTGAAAATACCTATACGCATGAAGTATGAGGAGGGACGGGCATTTCTGAAGATCCTGAGAGATCATTCTTGTCATTTCCACTGAATGTAGAGGAAACCAACACAGTGCCTCCCTCAGTCTGAGATGCAAGCTGTCCAGCCTCTCCTGCAGGTAGGATCTCATGGAACAAGGTGCTCTTAGGAGAAATGGAGGCACTGATGGCAACACACAGATGTGACACGCTCAGGAGGTGAGCGAGGCTGGATGCCCATGTGCCAGATGTAGGGATTTCAAGCAGAAGGCAGGAAAGACACCAACAGTTGACGTGAGGCCCTTACGGAGTTGAAGGGAAAACAGGAAAGTCGGATCCTGACTTTGACCTGAGATGGAGCATAGAGTTCCAGACCTTGGCCCTTGAAATGAGTATAAGTTTAACATGACACCGTCGTCAATAAAAAAATTACACTCCCAGGACTACGTATCCTCAGCAGAAGTCCTCGCCTAGAAGCTCCTTGGACTTCTTCAGGTTTGTCTGGCTTGCAGGGAGAGAGGGGTACACCTAGCATAGCCCTGGCCTGATATTTGAGACATTTTTGTGGACCTTAGGTTCATATCCCTGGAGATGGGGGAATCTAGCACCTAGTTTTCTCTTCTTTGGGTGTTTTAACAACTAAATTGTAACAGAAGAGAGACCCAAGAGCAGCTTTTGTCTTAAAACACAAGTAAACTTTCCAGTTCCAGCAGGGAGAATAAAGGTGACTCAATGTCTAGATCTAATTTTCCTCCTTCTTAGAAGTAGGTTCCTATCCTACAAGAAGAGAGTGTTTCTGAGTACATTTGCCTCTAACCATAGACAACTTGGGAGTTTTCTACAGACTGTTGAAGAACATACTGGGATTTAGCACTGAAGGCTTCGAGTAATGCTGGGGTGTCGGCAGTCCAGATTATTATCTGTGATTTTGGTGGAACTTTGGTTCTCAAATCACAACTTAGGTTAGGCACAGGGGAATGGTACCAGGCCTTTACTTTTTGGGCAAGGAAGCTAGGAATGACATAGAATCACCAGTCTTAAGGAGTGGATTTTTAAAGAAAAACAGCAAATCTTGCAGAAGTCATGATAAACATTGCAGTATAATTTGATAGACCTACATATCAGAGAAATATATTTTTTCCCATCCTGAATCCTGAACGTGCTAATATATTTTTTATCTGCTAAAGATAAGGTAAGAATTCAGTTTATAGAAGGCCTGAAATATAATTTAATCTTGGTGGGACCATTAGCAAACACACACAATTTCAACTGCTAGTACAGCTAAAGCAAGCAGGAATCCTTCATTAGAGGAAGAACAATATTCTGCAATAGTTTCTGATTTCTTTTCTAGTAGTACTTCATTACTGTTCATGGGAAAGTAATTAATATTCTGTGAAGTAAAATGATAAAATGTTAGTAATTGACAAATTATGTATTTCAGTGTAGAAAAAAATAAACCAGACATGCATCTGAAGGAGAGCTGCTGAATACTCTGGAAATCCAGTTTGAATTTGTGTCTTGGGACCCTAGTAGCCTCCCTTGGTAACTTGTTGCATCTCTTTTTATGCAGGACCTGATGAAACTGTATGAATTTTTGTGCAAGTGTGGTAACAGGGGACTGGTGAACACGCAGGTGGGAAGGCACAGACTCTTGGGCCGCTGAATTCAGCAGTATGTCACTTACTGGGACTAAAACTTTCCTTTCTGCTATCTGGACCTCTGGAATCTATATGAGCTGATAGCATCCGTTGTACTAGCACTAAGTGGTGGGATTGTCTGTCCTCCAGGGAGAATTCAATAGTGGGTGCTAAATGCTATTTTTTCTTGATAGCTATCAGTATTTTTTAAACAGCTGTTAAAATTAACCTGTGCAATGGGCTGGAGAAGACTGTTTCCAAGCACTCTGACAGGTTTCTGAGAAGTTGGTGGCTTTGCTGCAGGTACCGTGTCTTGTTAAGGCTAGATCAGAGAGCAAGGATCGTTATGGGGTTTGGAACAAATTGCCTAAATTAACCCCAACAAGAACCTGCTATTACCAGAGTGGTTTGATCTGCAGGAATCTGAAGACATGCTCAGTTACTGAGAGCCCAGTAACATTTTTTGTTGAACAGAATCGTGTGTGGTGCGAGGTGAAAGCAAATTCAGCAAGCTTGCTTTATTTGCATATTTATTCAACCAAAATGAAAAGAGGTTTATATCTGGACACGCTAAGCTCCCTGACGTCACTCAGCTAATATTTTATTGTTATTTATTACCAGACATTTTGAAGGTGAAAGATATCGTTGTGTCTTGGCATACTGTATATTATTTGAATTAAGAGTAGTCCAGCTTTTCAAGAACAGGAAGGAAATGTGTGACAACTGAGAGAAGATTAACCAGAGGAAAGTAACGCTGCAGTGTTATCTTCACAGATGTGGTTTAGATTATTTTATAGAGGAGTCAAAGGTAGGCTATCATTTCTTCTGGAATCAATAAGTCGAAACACGCATGCCTGGGTAAAATTTGACCCATAGGATTAAGTCTGCCATTGCACAGAGAAGATCCGTGCTATCATATACAACCATGTGTACATGTATGTTTAAGAATGGTGATATGGATATGGAAAATCATGTCTACTTTATCGCCCTTCTAAATGCCCTCCTAGGAGCTTTTCTCAACACCGTCAAAGATTAAAGACTTTTGTTTGAAAGTGCGGAATTTGCTTTGTATTTCCTTGGAAAGGAATACATCTTTCACTACCACAACCTTCTGTAGCCCTCCTGCCCTCGTCACTCCCACACCCCCACACAAAGACACTCCTTAATTGTATTACTGTTAGGCTGACCTCCAACCCCTACTAAAATGAGGACAAGGCTAGTTTTGTGTTTCATGGGATAACAATTTATGAGCAATTAAAAATGAAGAGACACAAAGCATTCATCACAGTCTCAGCTAGACAGGCAGCTGAGGTCAAAGGTTCTAGCAATGAAGTGTGCACAATATATTTTTATTTCTGTTTTCACTAAGAAGGAAACGGGTTAGCTAAAAATTATGGCATGCAGCCTCCAGTTCAAAATAGGTGCACTTAATCTTTCAAGACAGTCCATGCTTGGGCAGATAGGTTATGACAGCACACACACACACACGCACGCACACACACATGCTTCCCGTATCTGTAGAAGAATTCAGAACGTATTATTGGCAAACTCAAACACACAGTTGCTTAAAATGAGATGCCCTGAGTGCCCTGAATGCTTATGCATCTTACAACTTAGCGGTTGCAGTTGTCATGTGAAACATACCTTTTTCTCTGATCCTTAAAGATGAAGTACAGTAAGATCTTATCCCTTTTGTCCGTATTTCAGACTGCACATAGGAGTTCATGGAAACTTCATGTGTGTACATTCCTGAAGCTACAGCAGATAATTTACATAAATATGCAAATTAAGTTTTCCATGTTAGTGTCAGTATCATGTGTCTCCACAACTGAAAAAAAATGTGCTGTAGAGACTTTTTTTTTTTTTTAAGGTAAAGCACACAGCTCCAAACCTGACACCGATTGCTGATTTAAGGTCTGTTGTCTCAGTGTGGCATGAACAAAAGTATTGGTGAATCATCATTATGCCATAAATGATTCTATGCCATAAATCTGGCTCAGTGTGATATTGCAATGTGTCATATTTCCAACCTGGATCCAAACTAAAAGCTGGAGTGAACAGTTTTCAATTGTCATTCTAAAAGGACTCGCTCTGCTTGTTTTATCAAAGCACCTGAATGGCAGTACTAGCAAGAACAAAGCGAAGCATCGCCTAATGGGTTCAATTTTGCTAGAACTGTGAATGAACACGGGCATATGTATATATGTACAGTTCTTGTGGGATTACAGTAATTGAAAGTCCACTTACATAAATACGGACATTTCTAGCCTTCTGTAGTAATTTTCTATTAGAAGAGAAAATGTAAGTTAAAAATGTATTTCATTTGCATCAGAATCACATCACTTTACAGGTGGATAAATGCAAACTGCTAAGGAGTGCCCAGGATCTTTGTGCTCTATTTTTGTTGACTGAAATGACACTACAGTTTATTCAATAAAGGATTCTTTTGAGTAAAAAAAGTGATTTATGTGAAGCATGACATCTTTTCTTCTGAATTAAGCCAAATGATCAGTAAAGAGGGTTGGTATTGATTGGACTATAGAATATGGTGCATTTGTTAAATGGGAGTTTCTTTTCACTGGGGCTGAAAGCCAGTAAATAGTTCTCAAAGAAAACAGAGGAAGGGTAAAAACTCAATGAGACTTTTAGTCACTGCTGGAGATTAGAAAAAAGAAGGCTTAATAAGAAAGCAAGTTGAGAGATTTAGTGGATTGTGTCAGAAGGATTTATTTCATTTCTGCAGTTTTGAGAGCATTCTTCAACAAAAGAGACGATTCTGTCAAAGCCTAGTCAGAACATAGTCATGACAATGGACAGTTGCTTTAAGCATCATAAGTATCTATCATGCAAACATAACCTAATGAGGTTAAGTGCTATCCTACAGGCTAGGCCTAAACTACTCAGGGACACGCAAACTACTCAAGGACACACACACTAAGAGCTGACGGGAGCTGCTCGTGTGTTTCTCTTGACCAAGCCAGTTAACACACCAGTTTGGGACTCATCCTGCAACAGAACAGTGACTCCCCATTAAACATCTCTGAGTCGGCCACAGACAGTGGGGAAGACCTGGTACAGGGCTCTGGGAGAGAATTAGTTATCAATTCTTTTTTTGTTTTTTTTTTTTCGTAGTAAAGGACGATAGGGCATGGACTTGATTCCTTCTGGCTGAGTAGGAGCAGTGCATGGGGAGAGAGTAGTCTTTCAGGACTCATAAAAAGCTATGTCATACAGGGGCACTATGTGAGATAAAATACAGAAATTATTGTAAGAATACGGATTAATGTATATAGTATCTGTATCGTATAAGTATATACACTATATATATACAAGAGTGTATATATAGTGTATATATCATATAAGTATATACAATGTATATACAAGAATATCTAGATAGTGTTCTAACTATCATTCCTGATAGAATGTGCACTGGAATAAGAAACTTTTATCTTGAGTGGACTGAGGCATCAACTAGGGATGCAAAGTCTGTCTCTGAGAAATCACAAACTTGGTATTAACAATAATCTCAAATTATGAGTTAAAGAATACTTTTTTGGGGTGGCAAATTCCATAAGAATTTAAGAATGAAACTGATCATTTTAGTTCAATATTTTGGCTCCAACAGTAGCTAATAGCAGATGTTTATGGAATAACAGAACAGGGAAAGAAATGAGAATACAGCCAGGCCTCCATGGCCCTTAAAATTATGTACAGAAACTTTTCCCACAACTGTCTATTTTATCATTCTTTTCAGGGCAGTTTACAAGTTTGGGCTGAGGAGTGTGTTGTACTTGTAGAACCTCATGTGCCTGGCAGCTGTGGCCTGTCCAGCCATCAAGGAACCAACATGATGCCTGAATAGCTCAGGAGGCTGAGACATGATCTGTCCTGAGGATAGCGGGGATGCCTCTTTCCACCAAGGATCTTTCAGCTCCTGGCAAGGGGAATTCCTGGATTTTATTATGCAAAATGGGAATTAGGATGATTGGGATTAGATTATGTTGGATGCTTGTGGAGCTCTGTTATGGATGTGTCCTGGGCTCTGTAGCCTTTATAACTGCCTTCTTTAGCTCAGTTAAGGTTATCTTAAGATTAAAGTCAAAATAAGTCTGCATGTGTCATCTTCTTTTCTAGGCACAGAGGAAAGATCCCTCAAATTCTCTGCTCTTCTACTTTTGGCAGAATACATGAACATTTTCATATGTCATTCAAAGACTGACCGTGGGGGAACACTTTGTTGTTGTGCTGGCATGGTGTCCAGACTTTTAGCACTGCCCCGTGCGAGTGTTCAAGGATTTTGTGCTAGTCTCAGAATAGGTAAATGATTCTTTCTTCTTGCACAGCAAAAATTGCCTCTGGTATCTTGCCAGGTAACAAATTGTGGTGGTTATGAGAAAAACTGTTGCATTTATTGCCTTTAATGAGTTTCTTTTCTGTTCTTTCAGATTTGGAACAGCCTACCTCCAAGGAGAGCTTGAACTAGGAGATGATTTGATCATCTTGGTGACAATGGTCCCACTTCTAACTGACTCCCAGTTGCTAGGTGAGGGGCAGAGCAGGCAGCGTGGCGGTGAGGGGTACCCTGTGATGGGTTGTACTGCCTTGGGTTCTGCAGCAGTCTGTCCACCTACGGGCTAGATTTGTTGCTTTGGCTGGTGGAAAGTTGGACTGCATCTGGCAAGTCTTGACAAAGGAATAGTCACTTGTCTTGATCGCTAGAAGTTAGCAATTTTTTTTTTTTTCGGGATAGTCACTAATATCAAAGAGGTATTTTTAGGTTGTGGGTGTGTGGCTGTATTTCTGTCCCCAAGAACTTGTTCTTTTTGTGGCCATCTACCAGCCTGCTCAAACAGTCTTCCAGTGTTCACGTCCTCTTTTGCCTGGGATCAAAGTCAGCAAAGAGACTATTTTTCTGAAGGTCACCACAGCTAGGTTTGGCACCTTGTTCTGCTACAGGACAACTATGAGGGATGGATGGAGGGAGGGAGGGCTGGTAGAAACCAGAGCGTGCATTTGGCAGTTCCCGTGGCCAAGAGAGGGGCGGGCGCGTTCCCTCTGAGGAGACATCGGATATCCTCTGGAGAGAGCTCCCTGGGAAACCTCTGATCTGATTATTTATACTGAGCTCACTGGGACAGTGTCGGAGGGTGTCAAGAGGTCACAGGATATTAGTTAAAGCATCACCACATTTTTGGGGGATTAATTCTGACATTATGCTTTCTAATGTGGAACACTTCTCATTTAATTGAGTTAATAAATTCAATCAAATGTTAACATTTGGTCTGCAAAATAAGGAATCAAGTCTCAAAAGCATCTTGATAAATGACAAGAATCTTAAATAGGTGACTTCATAAATTATAGATGCATACATTTACAAACACATCCACATACACAATGGTATGAACGTGTCTTTTAGTGAATGAAACACAGCACACCTGAAGCCTGAATTATCTCTTCGCTGGATCTTGGAGATACACTCTTGAACAATGCTGACTGACCACTATATGGGCAGCTTATGTACTTCCCGTGTAGCTGCACTGAGTCTGTTTCACCTTGGGCTTAGCTCAGGCCACTTCACACTTTTGCAAAGGCTGGACACAACCCCCTGACCTATTTTTCTCCAGATAAGAAGATTTTGGTGTAACCTAAGGCTAAATATTTTGTTGGCAGTGTTAGAGTTTATGCTGTGAAGAACTGTGAAGTCAGGAATATTAAAGTGTTTGTAGATTTGACAAGCACAGAGGGCTGAGTGTAAAAGAGAAAATAAAATCCAAACCCTTCAAAATAGCACACTCTTCCACTAACTCTCCTTCTCTATGGAAAGCAGTTTGCTGCTGCATCTCCCCCTTTTTGACTGCTTGTCTGCTGATCCGGGGTTGCAGTAGCACTGTCCCTGAGGCTGAGATCTGGAACAGAACACAGGTGCTCCTTGAAGGCAACGAGATCTTCACCAGGAGCTTCTGGGGAGCTCAGGATGTTTGGAAATCTGCTGACTCGTTTTTAAAAATCCTGCCCTAAATATTTACGAAAACTATATAACATTTCACGCCTCTCCGCTGTCCCTCTTTGTGGCCTTGATGAAAAGCATCACAAGAAGAGGTGCCCTGGTCCTGACTGCTTTCCAAGTCTCATTAAGTACAATGGGTGTGCAAGTGTTTCCGTACATACCGGCTGCACTACATCATCCCTTGCATTCCTGGGGCTGAAAGCTGCAGAAGGCAGCCAACGGGGAGGGGATAAAGAGCACACTTTTCGAGACTCTCTTTTCCCAGCTTCTATTCTTTGCTCCGACCAAAGGAATGAAATCGCAAAGCCATTACCTCATTTTTGAATGGTTTGGAAGGCAGGTTGTTTCGCTGTTTTGAACTCAGGGGGGATTTTTCAGTTGCATAGAAAAGTGGAAATTTTGTAACTGTTTTTTGTTTGGTTGTTTGTTTTATAGGACTCACACTTCATCACAAAATGAACATGAAATGGTAGAGAGTTGGAAGTTGAAATGCGAGAGTTTGCAGGGGCTTGTTTCCCAGAATTTGATTACAGGCATATGTCTCCCCTGCGGCTTTTAAGATTTTAGTAATTAATTTTTTTCTAGAATTTAAGTGATGCCCTCTCTTTTTTTGAAAACCACCTGAGTTTGGTAAGGAAAAAAGTAATCTCTGGGATTTTATGAGGCTTTCTTAGAAATCCTCTGCTCTAATTTGTTTTCTTCAAATTGCTCGGTACAAAATGCACTAAAAAAATCAATACTAAGAGGAGCATCATATGGAGAAGCTTTAGTTATTCAAGTAAAATAACAAAGTCTCACCTAGACATAGTCACAAATGGAGTAGTTTGTTTGCACATGCTATCTAAAGAATCTAGTCTTTCCAATGAAAAATTTTTCCTTGAATGGAGAACCTCAAAATATCAGTCAAACCTCAGTGCATGTCGTTAAATCATAATTAAATCATCAGACATTCTCAGATCACAGCTGATGCTTGGAGATGGTCTAGGCTTTGCACCCATTTTATACAGGATACTCCTTTTGTGGGGATCCAGGCTGAGCAATCGGGTATCTTCTGCCTGCTGGTGCCATAGCAAAGCAAAAGTCATTTTGCAATGCAAGGCAAAATGAAAGACTTCTTCATCAATTGTTTAGCTTTCCTTTCGGCTGAGTGTTTACAGCAGCCTTGACCTGAGTTCCACAGTGCGATATACGGGGAGAAGCTCCTGTGCCTTTGTAGATACGTAGTGCTTGGGTGCTGCTGACATGGTCCAATACACAGACCTTCATCTGTACTTTTAATGCTTTGGAAGTATCTTGGCTAGACTTACCCATTTTCCCAGTCTCTTGTCTGAGAAATATGTGGCTCTCATAGCTCAATGCCTGTGATTTTATTTGGAGCGTGGCTGCTTCTTCTAGCCCGTCCCTCTCTCCTGGGCGCTAAAAGATACAATGATCCGATCCTTTTCCCTCAGCAGATTACACTCTCTGTACGATTAAACATTACAAAAAATATTTACAGAGCCTACTGAAATCTCCTGATATGCTGTTATATTGCATCTGTCCTTTTTCATTTTTTTGTACTAGCTAATTAAATTGCTTCTCTATTGCATCTATATCATGCAATAAATTAAATGTTTTGTAGTATGTACTTAATACTTCGCTTCCTGTCAGCAATAAGGTATAGTGTGCCAAGCTCTGTCTGATTGTACGTGTGAAATCCAGTATTATGTACCTGTTTTTATAAAGGACAAGATTCTACTGAGGTAGAAGGCCTTGTACAAGGTCTGTGTATCAGTCTTCAAAACAGCCCTTTGGTAGGACTTTAACAATATAGAAGTCTTAAGTTGAGTCACTAAGATACTTTCATACTTCTACCTATCAAGGGGTACAATAATGAATTGTGCTAAAGATGTTGATATCAAAGTGTTTTCCATAGATGAAGAGACATATTTTAGGAATTTAGAAGAGGAAATCACATTTTATCAAAACAGTGGTGTACTAATTATAAATGTCAGACAGGTAGAGGAGAGAGAAAAAATGTTTGTGAAAACATTTTTCAATGGAAAATCAATGACTGAAAGAAAGTCTAAACCATCAGAAATATGAAAAAATGCCTCTTTTGTCCTTCAGTTTTTATAAAAAATTCAATTTCCCTCACATAAAGAAACACCTTTTTGAAATTTCAGTTTCAAACAGGATTTATAACTTGTTTACACATGCAAGTGCCTTTGGTTTTTTTCCTCCTTTTTTTTATTGGATATATCTATTAAGGCTTACATATATAATAGTTATAATAAACAGTTACTGCTGGTTAGTAACTAACATATACTACTACTATTTTTACACAACACTTGAATATTATTTTATGAAACAAATAACCATCAGGAAAGAATTGTTTCATGGAATGTGTTTATTTTCCAGATTTTCCAGTGTTTGCCTACTCATCTGATTCAGAGTGATGCTTCAATTTAAAACACAAACCCTCAAAATCACAAGAAATTTTTCAATTTGAAACACAAACCCTAAAACTCACAGTAAATTTAATCTCGCTATTTTGGCTTTGAATAAGAAAACCATATCCATAAAGAATTTAAGCATTAAATTAGATCTCATTTAAAAGCCTATGCTTCTGTATGTTGATAAGTTGGAGATCCTAGAAATGGCATGTAGCAGGTGGTACCTCTGCTTTTCTAAATTTTAGACAGCCAATTTGCTGTGGAAGAAAAAGAACTAGGCAGAACATCTTTGTTTCAAATGCCAAAATATTTTGCAGAGTTTTAACGGTTAAAATTTCAAGGGAGTCACTCTCCCATATCCAAACTCCTGTTGAAAAGGTCAACTTCAACACAATTCTCTTCATATGAAGATTTTAGAAAGATTTTGCTTTCAATCTGACCCAGATTAAAAACGAGTGTTAAAACCTTGTGAGCTGTGATTAAAAGGAAATGTTCCTTTAGCTTTGGTGACAAATCCAGGACCGTGTTTCCTTCAATAAGTGTCAGTAACCACACCCAAAAAGTGAATCCAAAGAGAGTATAATTTTTGCTGTCTGCAATAAATTGGGACCATCTCCTTTTGAGTTATTGATGTCAAACCTTTAGAATAACTTTCTTCTCACAGAGGCCTTGATCCGTCATTTCAGAATGTGCTAAATTCAAGTGCAGAAAGTAATCTAATATTAATGAGATTACTCCCATATTTTTTCAAGTTCAAACAGGCGCTTAAGTTGCACTGAACCAAAAAACCTTCATTCAGGGAGCTATGGTACAAAGTATAAGACCAAACTGTAATACTGGTTGTAAAATTGAGTGCATTTACTCTAAAACTGGTAAAATGACTTCTTAATAGATGCATTTAAGCTGAGTTTATGTAGAGTGGGAAATGTTGACTCCTTGAAGATGAGGTAGTAGCAGCTAGATAGACTTTTTCCTGTATCGTGGTTTTGAGCTGTCCTCTGTCTATGCTTAAGGTAAAAGTATCTTATAGAAGGGAATGATAGAATATCTGAATGGCAGCATTATATTATTATATATTGTTATATTATATATTGGTGCACACCAACACCTAGGCCATTAATAACGTATGAACTCTGCAGTATTTTCTCTTCATTGTTTTTTAAAAGGACCTTTGCTTTAATCCTTATAAATAATGCCAACAAAGACACATATTCTTTTTTCAATACACTACTAATTTTTTCTCATATCAAGTGCTAAACTTTCGCTACTCCAGCTAGCAAAGCATAGGAGCAAACTGTGTATGAAGGGAGACATGTTAACCGTATAAACCCATAAACATTGCAGATTAGTGTACTTCTAATAACTAAAACTAGTATACTATTTTTAATTTAACAGTGAGAAAGGTGTCCTAGGATACCACAATGCAGGAACACAAGAAACAGCCTTTTGTTTGTAACCAAATGTTGTATAATTTTAGTTGTCATTGCTGAATATAACCCTTCCCACAGCATATTTTCCTTTGAATCATGACTGACCTTCAAGACTGTCGACGCATCCTCTCTGCCACAAAAGCCCTTTTGTCTCTGTGTGTTTGTGTGTGTCCATTCTGCCCATTTCCTCCTCGCAGTGGAAAACAACCGCTTGAGTTTTTCTTGGTTTTGTTTGAGAATCACAATTTGATTGAAAAAGATTAAATAAATCAGCAAGTGATAATACAAAACCATTAATACAACTTTTCTGCTCAAGTGGTTTGGCAGCCTTTATCTGCTGGCTTAAACTTAAACAATTACAGGCTTCCAAACTAATTACAGTGCAGAACATTATTGGATTTATGAAATTTGGCAGCTATCACTTAAAAAAAGAGGAAGGAAAGGAAGGAAGAAAAGTTCATAACTATCCATTATGGAAATGTCCTGAAAGTTCATCAGAACAGAAGTAATATACTACTGGTAAAGCCCTTCAGCGGCTCTGAGCATCTTGACTTCTAATTTGTACATTTTGTTCATTTTTCATGCTTCATAAGCAAGCGTATGGAAAATGCTGTGCAGATTTTATGCCAGCAAAATGTCTTCTATACTGTTTAATTTACAGCATCAATGCCTTAATTATATTAACTAATACACAGCCTGTAAATAAGTTGACAGTTGTCTAGTGAAAACCCTGCTGTAGTTGCCATCGTTTGCCAGACAGAGCTTTAGTCCTTGTTGCTGAAGACAGATCACAACAGGGAAAACCATGGGGATGACTAATGGGTGGCAGAGTGTTTAGGGTCTGGGAGAAATGAAGGTGGCACCAGCACATCCCAGTCCTTCTGCAGAGGAACCCACAGCTGAGGTTGCTGGGACGCAGGGATGGGTGATGACTATGGAGCAGTGCGAACCGGCCCCACAGGAGCGCAATGGAGGCATGCCTCCTCCCAACCAGGAACCTCGGGCATTTAGTTTGTCAGCTAAGCAGTCAAAAGGCCAAATGCCACACATACAAGGAGACTCTGGTCTCTCTTGGATCAGGGTACAAGCACATCACAGTCGTTTGGTTGGTTATGCTGATCAAAGTCCAAGAGCAGTAGCTGCAATAAGGGCAAAATTGTTGGGTTTTTTTTTCAGTGTAACTGACCACTGCACATTTCAGACATCACGAGTGAGACCTCCCCAGAATCACGAGATTTCCTTCAGAATATGAAGGATTTCTGATCCTGTAGGGCTGCAATACTTGAGAGGTTTTTTTCTAAACTGAAAGTGAAGATCTTGTTGTAAAACATGGCTACATGTAAAACATGAGACCTATGGAGTTCCTCTTCCCGAGGAGCATATTATTAGTGGTTGGCATTGTGTCTGTACCTTCTGATCAGGAAGTTCTCCAACTGTAAGAAGATCCTTGTGAACTTTTTCTGTCCTTTGGACAACTTTAGTTGATGAACATTCCCTAGAAAACATGCTAAGAAAGCAGTCTCATTTATAGTAGCGGCAATATAATTCCTGCTCTGTGTTGGTGTCCCACTCCTGATAAAGCAAAAGGACCATACATAAGGAAAGAAGAGATTCATCTTTTTAAGCTGAATCTTTTTAAGCAGACTTCTTCTGCTTAGGGAGGTGAGAACTACCAGTACTTGCAACAGTGGGGTTTTTTTTTGTAATTTACCTGCCTGCATGCCTTAAGAACCTGTCTGAAAAGCCATTTGTTTTAGTGAGCGTCATTAAATTATATTGCACTAGACTTGTATGCAAACTTGGTTGGACCAGTTATGAGACAATGGTTGGGATGGAGGAGGCCACATTTGTGACCGTCATTGCAGTGCACCAAGATGACTAGGAGCCCAGCTACCCCCTGCAAAACATAGACCAACTTCAAGGCTCGGCTTTAAGCTGCTTTTATTATTCTAGTTTGCGCTATGGGCTGGCTAGGGATTGCATAAATGCTGAGTGTTTTTCCTACACTGTCTCTCATCACTGGTTTTGCCAGAAGTGATAGGTGGGAGTCAACAGGAAGACAGGTAATTCAGGGAAAACATGGGCTGGCATGAGTCAAGGTCTGCCCTGTGGGCTCTCCATCACCATCGGTCTGTGCTGAGGCAAAAATTTCCCAGAACCATTTGAAGTTATCCAGTCCTCCATTCTGTTCTCTCTTAATCACCAAACTCCTAGGCATTAGTCTCACTTTTTTCCTGTGATTAATTAAATGGTCATCTTCTTTAAAGATTTATTTCCCTTTCTGAAAAAATAAAAAATTGATGGCATTTTTTTAATGGAACCTTAAGATTTGATCAATGTCCACAAATGCTATAAGAGTACTGTAGGCAAAGCAACAATTTTTAAATCGATCTTTTTTTTTTCTGCATCCATCTCATTCCTCTATGGAGGAAGTCCACAGATAAAAACTAAAATCCAGGCTGAGGTGAATATAAAAACAAACCATGCTTTTAAAAATCACACCTGCAATCTGATAATCAGCACTGTAACTGGTTCAACACAGACACTCCAGTACTTTTCTTTGGGATAAGGTGCCTTGAATTCTTGCTGTGAAGTGTATACATGCATGCAGACACACACACGTACGCAGACACACACGTGTATATCTATAAAAATGCACATGCCTACAGACACACATGCTTATAGACACACATAAATGTTTAGTTTGCTAAGTATTGCTAAAGAGCCACTACAGTTAAGTAATGTGATTCATGGTTGAGTAGCATAAAGTTAATCTGGCTAGATTTAATCTGGCTAATTAAAGTTAATTCAAGTGAAGCTAGGTTTGCCAAAATTTCAGCATGATGCACACTCCAGCGTGTGCTATAGGAAACCACAGACCTTCAGTGTGATCTTTTGTTGCTAGTTTGCAATGAAGTGTGCTTTACCATGTCTCGAATACTGCTACAACATGTGCAAACTAAATTGGAGGTAGTATGAGTAAAAGTATCCATGTGGCTTTGTATCTGCTGTGCTGTTCTGTGTATTCTGATATGATCCATGAGGGTATTATGAGGCCGAGTGGATCTAGATTCTTATAAAATGCCTCGTATTTGTTAAAAGATATTTGCCAGATGTTTGGTAAAAGAACACGAGTGTGTTCTTTCAGCGCTGAGGTTTGCATTAAATAGTGCTAAAACCCACCAAAAGGATAGAAAATGCCTAGATACATTGCATAGTCCATGTTCAATGAAGACAACTCATGAATCTCCTACTCTGCTTAGTCAACAGTCCTCCTTCCGATCTGCCTTACGCTCTGCATTTCATACCAACAACAGAGTGCTGATGAGGTATGCTAGATAGATTTGCCAGATCTGTCTAGACTCAAGTCCTTTCTCAGAGTGTCCAAGCCAGAATTGGCTGAAACATCAAACGTGAGCGTGATGCCAGTGGATCTCCTTTCTTTGCCACCACAGCACAGAGTCTTTCTGCTGGCCTCTTTGTAGGGAAGATGGGAATTGATGGGGCAGGGGACGTGCCAGCTAGCTTTTCTCCTCCTGAGAAAACAGTATCCTGTCCTCCATCGTGAATGCTGGATCCAAATTCTTCAGTTCTAGATGGTCCAAGTTATAATCTTGACACATGACAAACACTCTGAAGCACAGATTGCTGGAGCCAAATATAGACATCTGGGAATCTGAAAAAAATGAGAGAGAACTAGACATGTGCTAGTGGCTTTTAGACAAATGCTAATAAAGGAAACAGAAACGTGATGATTGCCTCTCCTGGAGGATTGCAGGAATCAAGCCCAAGCCTCAAAAAAGGTGCAAAAGTTTGGGAAAGAGGGTGAAATAGATGATATGTGACATGACAGAATTTTTAGCAAATCTAAAACTTGAAAGATCTCAAACCCTCACAAGGAGGTATTCAGCTTTCTTTCGGTTTACACTGTAGATTATACCGTTTCTTCTTTCACGTGACGGGAACAGGATCCTTTCACATGACTTACCTCAAACTCAAGGAGGCCAAGGGTAGGACATTTTATGGCATAGAGTCCTGTCATGCAAGACAAGGTGGGTAACAACCAAATATGTGACGGCTGGAGAAAGTCACAGTGGCTAGGGATAAGGGTTTGCTTGCAACTAATTGCCAGGGTTACATTTTTGATCTAGCTAGGACATGACTTTAAGAGATCTGTGTGCTTGAAAATGAAGCGAATGATGCAACGTAGAGGTTCCCTCCATCGTTGCCTGAAGATTGCCATGGGCTGCTGCATGGAGTTTGTTTCATTTCTCAATTGTATTTTTATGTATCCTGTGTGATGTAAATTAGCATTGATTAGACAGCATGCAGATTTGAAATGAAGGAAAAAAACCCCACATATAAAACTTCGTATCTATACAATCATCATGCAATAGAGACGATGACCAAAATTTTAAAGACAAGTGAAGAATATTAAACTCCTGAAAACACATCCAGGCCCGTAACTAGGAAGTGGTGGTGAATACACCCAGTTTCTGTTAACTTCACAGAAAGTAAAGCTGCAGATTGGCTTTGTTTAAAAAAAAATATCGACTATCATTTCAGGTTGCCTAATCAGGCAGAGCTTGTGGCTGCAGGCTTCACAGCTCTTAATAAACTGCTGCAGGAAGGAGGGCAGAAGAACGGGAAGCAAATAAAGGTGCAGAAGAAAAGGGAGAGTGAGGTGAAGGGATTGGAAAAGAGCAAAAAGCATGTGAAAAAGGGGAAATTGCATGTTGGGGACTGTGAACTGGGAAGAGAAAGGAGAAAGAGAAGAGCACAGGCACAGATGATGAAAGAAAAAGTTGGAGGAAAATGGATGGGCTGCAGTGAAGACAAGAGAAAGAAATGACTGGAGAAAACCCACCCAGGGACTCTTGCCAGTCATGGACAACACAAAGCACTGACCCAAGGGGAAATGATTCTGAATCCGACGGGAGACAGTCAGAGCTGTGGGCCTCTGCATGGGATTTTGAGGAAGGGACCTTGCTGATTTTCCTGAAAAGTGGGTCGCCATGGGTTTTAAATGTTGAAGACCATATATGAAAAGGCATTTTTGATCCCTGTCAGAAGACAAAAATTGGAAGACGACTTGAAATGTACCATTCTGTATAAGGTGTCAGATAGCAGACAGACAGAGAACAATTAAGACTGCACAAGGCTCTCCATCAGCAGCGTACAATGGGAATAAGATTTTCTTTTTCCCCGGATGTCAGCCCAGCCACTCAGGCGAGACGAAGAGAATTTCTTCCACTTAAGAAATCCTTTGTTCAGGAAAGAGCTGTTCAAGCCTCTGTTCTCTCCCCAACCAAATTGTGTGTAGTTTTCACGGAGAAGACTTCACTTTCTGAGGGGCATTGGTAACCAAACAGCTTCTGGACAAAGTGCAAAGTGCAGCAAGTCCAGAGTATCCTTGGAGTCTGACAGGAAGGCTAAAGAATGAATAGAAACATTTTCATATGCAAAAAGGTTGATATTTGTTCTTGCAAAATTTGCCAGAGTGATTTTTGTCTTGTGAACCTTGCAAGAGCAGAATTCATGTTTGTTTCTGGGGGGTGGATGCTCGGTCCTGTTCACATTTTGGTTGAACTGTGTTGACTGTATTCTCAATACAAGAAAACTGCATGCAGATCTGTATAAAACCTGCCTAGGTCCTTGTGGAAGTGTAGATCATTCCCATGAAAACTATTTAACTAGACCATGAATAGGCAGCATCCGTGCTAGTTTAGTTGCACCTTTTCTTTTCTCATGGTGTGCAATACTGCGTATTTGAAAAAAAAGTATGCAGTGGAGCTGTTCAACAAAGGAGGAAATGAGACATTCCCACTACCAGCATTTATTTAACCTTTGCTCACTGAGATTAAAACCGCTGGATTCAGCAGAAATTACTTGTATGTCTGATTTTTTTCTCTCGTGCCATGAATACATATGTGCACATACATGCGAAAATGCTGGAATCTACATGTACACACTTGCATGGACACGCGTACACACACACACACACACAGTCACACAGAGATGGAAACTTGGAACACAGACTTTGTCACCCAACCAATTGTACCGATTTAGTAAGCTCTGTGGATTTTATTACCCTGCTGATACTATAGCAAAGATACCAGGTTATTGACACATTTATGTATAAAACATGTAAAGACTCATAAAATTATTAAACCAAATATATGACTTCCCAGGTAATGTACATTACTTGAAATTTCTTCTTCATAGGGGTAGAAGAAATCCTGGATGTAATTTGGTACTGCAATTGGCTTATCTTTCCATTTTGCTTTTATTTCACTGTGGCTATGTATAGTGTCAGTATTTACATGTAGTGCCCTGTTTGCTCTTCCAGGCCAGACTAGAAGTCGCACAACTGGGTTTGACACTAGACACTACTTGGTGGAAGGAAAGAAGCCTGTCTGTCCCATCATTTCAAGAAACCAGGTAACTAAAATGCACATTCAGGTCTTTATATCGTAGTCTAAATGCCAGAATGCTTTAGGAGTCCATTCTGTCAGCGGTATCTCCCTTCTCGCGTTACTGATTACTGGTAACACACCTTACACGAATTTACATCTTAAGATCGCTTGGAAATTTCACCTGTTGCATACAGTGGCTATTCTCTTGTTAATGGGTGTTTCTCACCAGGATCTCATTACATCTGTGCCCCATTGCCTGCCCTCACTTCCAGTTCATTTTCAAGTGTAGTGTTATACGCTGGTTCAAATTTGTGTGCTTTTAAATGGTTTGGTTCCTTGATACCCCCCCAAAAATCTGCTTCTTCCTTCATGTGTGACCAGGAGGCTGAGACCAGAAAAAGGGGATGAAAACTCTAACTTGCTTCCCAGGCTGTCCCATCGGAACGTGGGGTGGCTGGGAGATAGGCCATAGAGCAAAGCGTGGCTTTTCTCTGAGGAGAAAAGGAGGAATGGTCTGTATTGATTGATAAGAGACCTACAAATGCTTGGTGGGTGGAAGTGGAAGTTATTTTAGTGTTTTGGATCCTATCTCTAATTCAGAACTTCATTTTCGAGTGTGTATTCAAGCATCACATGTCTGTATTCATAAATACATGAAGTAAATTCCAGAAAAAATGAGCAATTAAGCAATTAGCTACAGAACTTGTATCTGCAAATGGTTTTTGCTGCACATATTTGACATTCTTTCACTGGCACCCTGTGTTTTGTAGTCTGGATGTCTTTACACATCCCGAAAATGCCTTTTTCTAATCCTTCCTTATTTTCATCAATTTAATACAAGTAAAGTTGTGTGTTACAACAGGGAAAGCCCCTCAAGTTCTGCATTGGCTTATTTTTTCAAAACCAGACTACTGTTCTCATTGCATCCTGTTACAAAAACTACAAAGCGCACACAGAACAGGGTCAAAAGTTCGGGTTTAAGCAGAATACATATTGTAGTAATTTTGCATTGACAATTAGGAATAAATACTGGATGCGGAAAAAAAAGAAATAATTCTGAAAAAGGAGAAGAAAAGCCGGAAAAGAATATCAAGTGTTTTGTATTCTCTCAGTTATCTGCTACTACATTTGTACTGCATATTTACTAAAGCCAGAGCTGCACTACCCAGTGCTTCTCATTTTAAAACAATCATTTATGGGTGTTAAAGTATGCCTGTGAAAGCAGAAGTGTACTATGTCAATCAAAGCTAATCACTAGTACAGGCAAAGTGCTTTTGTTGCCCTCCATGCTCTAAGCTGCGCTTCCACATCTGTGTTTGAAGAGATTAGAGAGGTGCTTCATACAAGAACTGTATTAGTTAAAGCTGATCGACAGTGTTTGGAATAAATCATGGAAAAGTTGAGTGCCAGAAGGAAAGGCATGGCGAGTGAGTTTGAAATGGACTAGGGCTAAATCCGGCTTCTTCCCATCCTTCCCACCCTTCCCTCCCCCAGACGCACACGTATAAACATCGACACACTTGTTCTTCTGAGAGCAACGCTGGTTATCTTCCTTCAGCCGCTTTGCAGCTACCGTGCAGCTGCACAGCCAAACGTACTCCAGCTCATTTTTACTGAGACACACACTGTTTATTGGCTGAGGCATCGATATCGTATTTGATGTGTTTGTATCAGTCAAGACTGGCGAGGGATGGGGAAATGGGTGTTAAAGGAGAAGAAGAGCTCGTACAAACTGCTGTGTTCGGAGTTCTGCAGCTCCCCCACCTCCATTTCCAGCAGCGCTCTGGCCTCATGAATGCCATACACTTTCAAATAAATTATGAGTGACAAGTATTTGAACCAATAAAGAGGGCACCATATTTTATATGCAGTAAATTTAATTCCAGATTGTGTTTCACCTCAGCAGTGTGACATGTTTATTGCCGCTGAAAGATGAAAGAACCAGGAGTTAGAGACAAGCGTCAGCAGTTCTAGTGGGCACCAGCAAAATGAAGATTTGACAGACTGGTGGCTGAGCCCGTGAAATGAAATGCCAGATCAAATTTTACCCAAAAGGGGTCAGATGTACTGTCATGCCCCCAGACTCTCAATACCAACTGAATAAATGACTCTGGTTCAACAAGCTGCCGAGGAAGGTGGTGTGCGGTCCATAATTCACTGCTAGAGGGCTATGATGCCTTTCAAAATGCACCGATGATGGGTAGTGCCAGAGCTGGCTTTGAGGATATCATGCGATGAAGTAACTCTGTTGGTGCCGAGAGCTTTTGAAAAATACTATTAACCAACTTCCAAAATTTGTTATTTGGTCTGCCCTTGTGACCTTTATCCCACAGTTGGCCCTGGAACTGCTTACATTAACAGTCCAAATCAAGCAATAAGCTATAAACTTGCTCAATAATGTATGCATACATTTCAGAGACTTTTCTCAGTTGGGGTGACCCAAATCTGAGGAAAAATCTTTTGACAATCAGCTACAGAATGATGTTTGGGTAGCATCACTTTGGAGGATGAAAATAATAAAGGGAAGCATCGTGCTTGCTCATTCCAAGCCAAGCTTTGCCGCCTTTTGTCATGTGTCGCGGCACTTCCTCATGTGAGCTGTCCCACTGGGAATCCTTAGAAACTGTTTGTCTGAGGGTTACTTAATGTAAGTAAGGCTGGCAGAATTGGATCTGCTATTTGCATGCAACAAATTATATTAGGGGCAACTTGTATGCAGATTTAATTGCACAATGCAGGAAAGTCATTTAGAGAATCTTTTGGCTTTAGTGAGGCATGCTTACTACAGAACTCCTGGTCAGCCAAACAATTTCTACTGACTCTTTTCAAAGTTTCTGATCAAATACCATTCATTGCCGATGGCCACAAAAACTAAAAAATCTCTATCAATGCTGGTATCGGCAACAACACCTCCAAGATTCGGATAGCAGCAGAGTGTCAAATCTGCAGGTCAGAAAAGTGAACTTTCTGCTTCTTAAATCCATCCTATATCTGCTGGGAAGACAAGATGTATTTCAAGCTGCTGCTGTTTAGAAGTACTTATAATGTTTTGTCTTCACATAACAGGGGATGGCTGTTCCAGATGTTTACTCATTCCTGGTTATAAATCCCTTAGTTTCCAGACTGTAGCTAGTCATGGGCAGTTTATACCTATTTGTTCTTGTGTCAGTCTTTTCAAAATAGCTTTAAACCTGTGTAAATAGCTTTTCACTCTCCCAGGTATTTTCCAGCCTGATGTGTATATAGCCAGTCACCGGGGCTTCATTTTGCTAAATTTACTGAGATCTTAGATTTCCTTCTGCTGTGACAGACCTCGGGGTCCTTGGCCATCATAGTATTTTCCTGTCACTACTCCAAATATACCAACAATTGTATATACTCTGCAATTTGAGTCAAAGTGAATGTGGGGGAGTAGAGCTCTAAACAGTATTCCAGATAAGGAATATAACGTTATGTAAAGGTATCCATAGGTTTGAACCTCTCTCAGAAAGACATGGCTCTATCATCCTAATGATGAATGCCCTTTTCATGGCAGCCCCATGTGGTACCTTGTACATGGAGTACAGGTACCACCAGCACCTGGGTGGGGCAACATCTCTAACATCTGGAACATCTTCTTTCTAGTTTCAGACTGTCTGAACTCCCAGATGTTGCCTGATGTTTGTGATACTTATATAAACTGATTGACTGCCTTTTCTGTGGATTTCCCAGGGTGATGCTGGGTGCTTATTCTAGGTATTCCCCACTGCCATCTCCCATTGCTCCTGTGCACCCATACAAAAGACTCTGGAGAAGATATTGTTAATGTTTTAGTTGGCCCAAAAGTGGAAGTAATTACGCCTAGAGGAACCTGTGGGGCTGCAGACTACTCATACATGGCTGAGCCTCAGCAGAAGGTTGGCAGCCCTAGGAGTCAAGCGCCAGATGACGAACTTCCAAGCCCATTTCTCAAACCTCTAAAAGCAAAGGGTTTAAATGACACATCTGAAAAGAAAGGAGCAGATGTGGTTCCCCATCACTCTAATGAGGTCCCTTGCTACGTGTTCTGCACTTAGATCTGACTCTGTCTGCAAGTCACTTGGTGGTTGCTCAAGACCACCTCCATCATCAGGTTGCCTGGACTCCTTGGCCTGTTCGTCACTTTCTAACTAGCATGGACGTGCAAATCTCTGCACAGGTCCTGCAGAACGAGTTGCAGTGGTACATCATGTCATCACCAGAAGGCATGCCAGAGTCCTTGAGCTGATAGTACAGAGCTGAAGACAGGATTAAGGCAGAAACATAATGTTTGTCTAAAGAAGGTAACATGCTACAAGGAACATCGGGCAATGGAGGCTCTGTTTGAGGCAGGGTGTTTTCTTGCATTTCTTGCAGATCAGTTTAACCCTGACTTCTGCTCATCTGGTCAGTCCTTTTAAATGACCCCAGTGGTTGACTCTTAAAGAGTTATCATTTTGAATAAACAATACAGGTTTTATTAGTTTAGAGTTTGTTAAGCCATGTTTTATTTTAATCCAACTGCAATAAAGTTAATGAACTACAATAATTGCTACAATAAAATCGCAAGCAGTGCATTGCACATAGAGTAGAAACACCACCAGCCCTTGGGCAGTGGTAACAATGTGCAGAGATTCCACAAAACACTTCACCATCTTTCCTCCAAGAAAATAAAACAAAAAAGTCAAATTTATTTGCAAATTTAACGGATGACATTGTGTCGGGCCTTCCTTTTATTCAAGCTACTAACTTTGTGACCCCAAGTCAGTAATTCCTGAGCTGAGCAAGTGCCAGGCCTAGGAAACAATCATCTGGAGTGAGCTTTATTGCATGCTTCATATGTATACATATGCGTGTATATATATATATGTACACATACATACGTGCATATTTAGCTGCATCAACTAGTACATATATAATTTTTTTTTAATTAGCTTATTTAGCTATGTCTTAAATTTAAATGACATATAGTTCATGCTCTGTTCTATAGGACCTGTCACACAGGGAGCAAGCATATATTTACACTGAGCTAGTGTCTTCTCATCTCCAACTTTCATGAATTTATTATATTTTCAGTGTATAGGTATTGCGGAAGCAATACTTCATTGAATGTCACCCAAAATCTCTTAAATTAAAAGCCTGAGAAAAAAAGCCAAATATTGATCCAACTCCTTATGCAACACTGTATTAGAGGGTTTTTTTCCATTTGTAAAGTTAGGGCATCACTGAAGCTTTTCTGCAGAAAATCTAAAGGTTTTACTCTGAAGAACTTTGTGCAGCAGAATTCCCAATAAGAACAGCAAGAATAAGCATAAAAAAATATGTTAATACAGACAAGCTCTGTGTTTTGCTTTGGCATCAATAACAAATTTTTTTTTTTTTTTCCTACAGAATCAGAGCAAGTATTATTACTAGTAAAAGAAGCCAAAAATTTATTTTTTTTTATAAAAAGATGCTCTGGCAAAGGGCAATT